>NC_064614.1:603806106-604109137 GCF_023898315.1 Schistocerca nitens | reverse complement strand
CTCACAGGTGCCATGGAGCAATTGCAACGGGTATCATGTCATTAGTCATGAGAATATTAACCAGTGATGAAATGTCCACTCTATTTGAATCCTAAGAAAATAGGAACCTTCTCACAAAGGAATGTGAGGTGATATCAAAATTTATCCAACATACAAAAATTAACTGCAGGGCTTTCATGTATGCAGTAGTAGCACACAAGGAAATAATATGTCTTGGAAGCGTATATTTCATTTCCTCTTCTCATATTAACGTCCTTGTTTTAGAATGAAGTGAGAAAATTAACGCGAAAAACTTAAGTTCCTGAGAAGCATATAAGTCATTTCCTCGTCTCATATCATAGCTTTTGTTTTAGTATGAGGTGAAAAAATAAACAGTTTACGGCTCTGAAACATAATATGACAACAGATTCTTATCGTAGGCGCTATCGGAAACGCAAAAAGCAGGGAGCTGTCCATTCTTTTGTCCTAAAGAGCTGCGACAAAGCAAAGCTTGACCGATTATCAGATAATTGTCCACATGGGTTTTGTGGACGAGTATACTTTTAGTAGCCGCGCGGGATTAGCCGAGCGGTCAGGGGCGCTGCAGTCATGAGCTGCGTGGCTGATCCCGGCGGAGGTTCGAGTCCTCCCTCGGGCATGGGTGTGTGTGTTTGTCCTTAGGATGATTTAGGTTAAGTAGTGTGTAAGCTTAGGTACTGATGACCTTAGCAGTTAAGTCCCATACGATTTCACACACATTTGAACATTTGAACATTAGTTCTGCTCCTGTAAATAAACTGTTATCTCGTTAGTTCACATATTTATATTGGAATAACGTATTTGTAATAAGCACATCGGATTATTATTTTCCACAGTGTTTAAGAATTCAGGTCCTGTCATAGATAAGTGATCTATATTCAACAGTCCGATAAAGAATGTGGTTTACACAGTCTATCATATGATGACAGTCGTGGTCGGATATCCACATTAAGACTACCTGGCTGAATCCGATTAGAACGATCTGGTATCGAAATGAAATTACAGAAATCGGATAATTTGAACGTCTGTATTTCAACAATGCTTCGCACATAAATTCCTATGATGGAGTAACAGGTAGCAACTGTCTAAGAAAAAGTGAGAAATATGTCTACTAGTAGCAATGTAACGTAATTATAAACCACATTTATGTGATGGAAATACTGAATCGAACAATACACATCTATTTCAGTGGTGGGAAGATACACCATATGGGATTTGCTGAGACATAATGACAATAATAATAATAATAATAATAATAATAATAATAATCGCGTGTGGCGGATAGTGGAAACCCTCCCCCATATGGGTGGTACCGAGGAAATCAAATACTAGGGGTGAACCAAATACTAACACAATCCTGAACGGCTACTCAATCCGTTGAACGCAAAATCCAGACACGTCTGAGTGAAAATCACCGTTACTCTGGTCACCGTGTTAGCTCAATGAGCTTGGCTGAAAATATTTGCTTTCAAAGGCTTCAACACCCTCTGGTCCTGTCCGGTCCTGGTATCACCCAAGCACAACCAATGAAACACAAGCAAACGTAAACTATGCAAGCAAAGTCAACTTTATCCCAGGTGGTACACAACCCGGCTGTCGACAGGCGGCAGTTGGATTTTCGGATTCTGGGGAGTCCAGGTTAGCACGACAGAGAATATCGAAGATCTCTGGTAAATTTCCCTACAAGCAAAAAACATGCATTTAAAAGTAAACATCGGTACCTTGATCCAAACACGAAAACTAAATAATTTCACAAAAGAAATGGACCGACAAAAAATTCTCATCCTTGCACTTCAAGAACCACGACTAACTGACAATGAAACCGTGTATTAGGGAAACCATTGCATCTTCAAGAGCAGAATACAACAAAAGGTAACGAAAGGCGTACCAATCTTCGGCATTGCATTTCTCGAACACCGATCTATCAACTCTGCCAAAGAATTCACACCGATCGACAATCAAAAGGTTCCAATGGCTCTGAGCACTATGGAACTTAACAGTGGAGGTCATCAGTCTCCTAGAACTTAGAACTACTTATACCTAGCTAATCTAAGGACATCACACAAATTCATGCCCAAGGCTGGATTCGAACCTGCGACCGTAGCAGTCGCGCGGTTCCAGACTGAAGAGCCAAGAACCGCTCGGCCACCGCGGCTGGCCCGTCAACAAGCGACTTATGACTATGGTCATTCAGAGCCCCAGTAAAACATATACACTCATCAATGCACGTGTCCCCACCAACATCGACGGCCGGAGTGTTCGAGAGGTTCTAGGTGCTACAGTCTGGAACCGCGCGACCGCTACGGTCGCAGGTTCGCATCCTGCCTCGGGCATGGATGTGTGCGATGTCCTTAGGTTAGTTAGGTTTAACTAGTTCTAAGTTCTAGGGGACTGATGACCACAGCAGTTAAGTCCCATAGTGCTCAGAGCCATTTGAACCATTTGAACCCACCAACATCGAAAATAAGAAAAACACCGACAATGTTGAAAAATTCTGGAACACACTCGAAAATACCATGAGCAAAATTCACCAAGATGACGTGAAAATACTAATGGGAGACTTCAACTCTATTTGGGACAGAAAAAACGTGTAGAAAAATCATTGGTACAAATTCAACACACCGAAACGCTTAGACTAACGTCACACGTCTGACTGACATTTGCCAATTGAACCACAAAAGGATGTCTTCCCGCTTTAAGAAAAAACCAGTCCCCAGGTAACATGCTTAGTAACCAGGTGCAAGCTGCTTTTGTTCGCCTTTCGAGACTTGCTGAAAGCCAGATTTTTAATTCTTTTGTAGCACAGCTACAAGCAGGCAGATAAAAACTTAATAAGGGAATCGTAAGACAACGCTCGAGCAAAATTCTTCTTGCTACTTTCAGTAACTCTTAGTGTCAGAGTGAAAACCTTACGGTACTGCCAGATTCATAATGCCACTTTTGTTTTCTGCCGACATTTTTTTGTTGTTGTGAATACATAATTTTATCTATGAAAAGCCCCATTTTCATAACACTTACGAATGGTACAGGAAATGAAATAAATACAGATCTTTTCTAAGTGTAAAGTCTGTAATATCCTACTAATTCGTGTTAAAATAAGCCCAATTGTCTCACAGAAACTTAATGCTTTATTAAGATAGACTGCCGTCGTGATGTTTCTGTATTAAGCTGACTTTAGTTTGTATTAGTACAGTGAATATTTTAATTGCATTTTCCATTAGTTTACTAAACGCAACAGTAATTATCAAAGAGAAATTAATTAGCAGCAGAATTTTCTTTCACGATATCTAAAACGATATGACAATGCTAAAGTTGTTTACAAATTCTACGCCTGTAGAAACCTACTTGTTCTAACGATGTCAATAAACAAGAGTAGTTTTAAAAGTATTTTCGTCTAGAAATGAATTGCCTTGACGGTTGATCGATCTAGAGTGGGAAAGGTAAAATTTTACAAATATATGACGAGAGGGACAAGTGCTTGAGAGAGGACTTCCCTATCAATACAAATGTGCCTGAGAGACGACTTTCCTATCAATCTCCTGGATAGTTTTGTTTCTCAAATCAACATAGTGCGTTATCATGCAGTAGCACAGGTGATGTAGTTTTGTTGCTCGATTTTCTTACACTGTGACCGAAAGGTGACTCAGTTGTTGGCAACAAATTCCAGCTGTGTTGCACACACCCTGGGGGCAGAATTCGTAGCCCAAAACACACTTTTGGATTTATCAGATGTAAAATAATATGTTCACGCAACTCTCTCCTCGAGTTTACGTCTTTTGGTGGGGCTCAGCCTTTCATTTCTTCTTAGGAAGTTAACGATAAAGGCATCATAACACGTCACCAGTAACAGTACTGCATAGGAATGCTCGATGAGTGACCTGATGACGTTCAATAATAGTTACTCTGTTGATTTTTGTTGTTTCGAATTAGAGCATGCAGTACTCCTACACCAGACTTCTGAACATTGCCTGTTGAATGCAAATTCAAGTGGTTCATAATTATTTTAGTAAATTCACTCGATATTTTTATGTCCTTTAAATTACATTTGCTACATGATTCGCATTGAAGACGTAGGAAATGTATGTTATTTGGTCCGGGAAGCACGTTCCAACAGAAACTGATGCTTACATTGACATTTATGTTGCGAATTAGTCGTCTTATCCATCACATGGATAACGAGGATGCTCCGTTTTGCTACAGTTGTTTCATAGCTAACAAGGGAACCTCCCCATCGCACCCTCCTCAGATTTAGTTATAAGTTGACACAGTGGATAGGCCTTGAAAACTGAACACAGATCATTCGAAAAACAGGAAGAAGTTGTGTGGACCTATGAAAAAAATATTCAAACCAAACAAACTGAGTAGTCCGTGTGCATGATAAGCAACATCAAGGATAGCTTGAGCACGGGAGCGCAGTGGTCGCGTGGTTAGCGTGAGGAGCTGCAGAACGAGAGGTCGTTGGATTAAGGCTTCCCTCGGGTTAGTTGTTTGATTTTTTTTTTTTCAGACAATCATCACCACACGTACTGTTATTCAACAAATGTAGGAAATAATCATACAAATGTTCGACAATCGTTCGATCCCTTAAGGAACTTTCCGATGCCTTACAGTTCGGAAAATATTCATTGACATTGTTATTGGAGTCACGAGCTATATTTGCTGGATTCATATTGCCCACGCAATGCATCGCACGTATTTAATGCACTCTCGTCCAAAGTAGCGAACAGTTAACTGCCAGCCAGGGAGCCTCATTAGCAGGAATACTCTCTCTTCCGTGCGCTATAGTCGACTGACGTCATGTCTTTCGATGTTTTTTAGGTGTAGCGTCATCATACTACGGCGCGGTTACCTCGCATCGGACAGACGGACGGACAGATAATAATTGTCTGAAAATAAAAATTAAACTTTTCACTCCTGGGAAAATTTGACGGAAGGACCTCTCGTTCCGCAGCTGCGTGCGCTAACCACGGGATCACGGCGCTCCTGAGCTCACCCTATCCTTGATGTTGCCTATCTTGCGCATGGACTACTCAGTTTGTATATTTTGCTTATTTTTTTCATACTTCCACACAACTTCTTCCTGTTTTCTCGATTGATCTGTGTTCAGTTTTTCAAGGCCTATCCCCTGTATCAACTTATAACTAAATCTGAGGGCGGTGCGATGGGGATGTTCCCTTGTTAGTGGTATTGTGTGTTGGTGGCGTTGCCAGTTTACATACTGTGCATGTAACTCACAATAAATGCGTTGGATGCCTCCTGTGATCAGTTTACTTGAAAAACGTTTGTTGTCATCGTAATTTATGTAACTGGCTCTCCGACTTCCAATTTGACAATTTGTGGAAAAATTGTTTACCTCGTTAGTCCTAGTTTCAAACATTGTCTGTCTGACGGAAAACGTAGGCATGAAGGGGTCTGTAAAAAGCAATTAATCGCTATTATAGCAAACTTTTGAATTCACATGATACTTGAATTCTCTATATTGATTCTGAGAGTTTTCTTATTTCTCTTGTTATTTACTGTCTCAATGTCATCCGTGAAAATAAAATTAAAGGCAGTTGGATTAGGTTCCTGATCTATAAACTGTTATTTAATATTCTGCGCTGCTAAATAAATTTTGAAGGTTGTATTCTTTACGTAAAACAGAGTATCGGTGTCAGTCCTAGGATTGACGATAAACTTCAGAAATACAATTACGGAAAAGTGACATATCGATTATGGCTCCTCACCATCAACAATAGTTGTTACCCATAGTTTCATATTTGCTATTTTATCGTCGTTACCCTTTAGAGACCAACCTGATCATTCCACAATGCCATTTTTGACTCGCTTCTTAATATGTCCTATAACTACAGATTTGTCGAAAATATTAACTGTTAAATACGCTTTCCACAAATTAGAAACTTCCAGTTATTCTTCATATCTTGAAACTTACTACCGTTGACTTTCACTGGAGAAAAGATACATAATAATAAAATGAAATCAAAGATTAGAATGTCAAATCATAGTGTGAATGGTTAAAATGAAATGAACTAAAAATCATCTCCTTGTCTAAAAGACGTTATTCTTCCAGAGAACTTCGGCACCTCAAAATTTTTTACACCTCTGATGTTCAGCCACATGTGGACAAATAGCGGGTCCCATGATGCAGCACTGTTTAGCCGTCACAAAATGAAGCCTCAAAAATCAGTCCACATTCCATTTACTGCGTTTCCTTGAAATTATATAAAATATACGTCTGTAAGTAAAAAAAAAAAAAAAAAAAAAAAAGACGAAGAAGAAAGAAACAAAGCTTGAAACAGCTGATTGGTGAAGCCTCCTTTGGCTTCCACAACAGCTCGAAGTCTGTTGGGCATTGAGCCCACAACTCGAGCCACATAACTAGGAGATTCAAGTAACTCATTCCAAGCGTCATGAATCACATCAGAAAGCTGTCGGCGAGTCGACGGTGACTGCCCTTTTCTCGTATTACTCTGACCATTTCTGCCCAGATATTCTCAATGGGATTCGTGTCAGCTCCTTTAGGTGGCCATTCCGTTACAGTAATATTACTATGGTCGTCGACCCGCCTCTTAACCACACGTGCCATATGAATAGACGAGCGATCTTGTTGGAACATGATCTGATCATCGCCAAATCTTGCTGCCACAGCAGGCAACATCACGTTCTCCAGAATTGATATGTAATTGCGCGCATCGAATCTTCCTTCCACTTCCCACAGGAGCCCACACCCTTCGGCCGATATCCACGCCCATACCGTTACCGACTACAAATGGCTCTGAGCACTGTGGGACTTAACATCTGTGGTCATCAGTCCCCTAGAACGTAGAACTACTTAAACCTAACTAACCTAAGGACATCACACACATCCATGCGCGAGGCAGGATTCGAACCTGCGACCGTAGCGGTCACGCGGTTCCAGACTGAAGCGCCTCGAACCGCACGGCCACACCGGCCGGCACCGACAACCTGCCACTCCTTCGGCAACTGTAAATATATTTTCGATTATACCTAGCACATTTAGGCCGGTAAACTAGTACTTTTCCGGATGATGCCGTAGAGAAAACTTTTTGGTGCGTGAAAATCACTCGCCTCCAAAACTGGAAAGGTTTGTCGCCATTTTCAGTAGCAAAAGCAAGGCAAGCTTCTCTTTGGGAAACAGTCAATGTCTCTTTCACAGCAGCGCTTCTTGCTCTCAGTCCACCTTCCCTTACACGAGGAGTGACGGTCTTACTGCTAACATTGAGACCCAAAGTTTGCTGAATTTGTCGTGCGTTGACAAATGGGTGGTTCTCACTGAAACGGCGTATCTGCTGATCCTGAGCTGCTGTTGTTTTGCGGCGACGGCCATGAGGCCTCCCATTCAAGTTACCACTCTCTTCCTTTCGTCTGATCCACCTGGCTACCGTCGACTTGTGAAGACCCATAGTTCTTGCTATGTCGGCATTTGAAGATCCCTCTGCATGGAGTTCTATTATAGCGCCCTTGTCTGCCTCAGCCAGATGGGCCATTTAGCGTTGACTGAATGATTCGTCGCGGTTAATATTGGCTGCGGAAACAGCGCTGGCAGGAAACAGACTGCCTCCTCCACGATGGCAGCCACAACGCAGTGGCCAAGTATGTGTAACACGGAAATCGATGGCATAAAAGAGAGATCGCAAGCCCATACCCGTGTCATTACATAGTGGAGCAACTTAAAATCTCTAATTTTTCTCAGAAGGGACTGGTCCACTCTTGTCATGTCTTATCCTGATAAATATTACATGAAATGAAATATTTACGTTTTGCATATGCGGCAGGCCTGACGCAAGAAACATTTCTGAAATATCTGAGGCAACCTGAAGAACACTTCATGAATTTTATCTGTAGAGGGTTGCCTTATAAGAAGGAAAACGTGTTTATCCCCGCTCGCCGTGTTTCCAGGTGGCGCAGTTTACTCGGAGGCATACATAATTCTCGCCGGGCGTAAGAAGCGACTCGACGAGCGAGGGGAACTCGCCAAGTGTCATAGGCTGATTGTCCCGAAACTTTGCTCACAAGGGGAGGCCGCCAAATGTGAAATTCAGATTCGATTCATACTGCGCATAATAAAAGCTCATGGCCAGAGGTGTAATGTGGCAAAGCACCAAGATGCACTTCTCAGCTGTTGTCGAGAAAATCGACAGTTAGAAGAAACCGTTGCGGTGAAATACTCTCTACGATTAATAATTTTCTACAGCGTCGTGGCGCAGCGGTAAGCGCTCGAGTTCGTAATCCGAAGGTCGCTGGATCGAATCTCACGCCATGCAACATTTTTTTATTATTATTATTTTTTTGTAATTCAAATATATATATATATATATATATATATATATATATATATATATATATATATAAACTATATAAAACTATATAAAAACTATATAAAAACTATATAAACTATTAATGAATTGCTTATGCATGTTGGTGAAGGCGGATCGCTCTCCAATTGTACCGCCTCCATTTTACCGTTTGTTTAACAGGGTGTACCAAAGCTCTCACGTCCGCACTGATTTTCGACGGTGTTATAAGTTGTGCTAGGGACCGCATCTACCTTCTTTCGAAGTTAGCAGGCAACTACGCTGTTATGCGGCGGCTCGTTTCGGCCCATTCAACATCTGTCCTTCAAGTGTAACGAGCGATTAACGGAGTTTATATTTCATACCTGCCACAGCAAATTTGTGTTCGTGGGGTTTCTATTCTAATTCGAACGTTTGACTTACGCTATACGTATTCGTTTCGGAATATCGTTTCTACGTCTTCCGCTAACTATACGTGGTTAACATTATGAAGACAATTAATAACATTTGTGAAATACAAATTTGTTTGCGGAAAACATAATGATGTTCGAAGTCGCCAGTTTTTCCACGACAAACGACTTTCAACAACTTATTATATGCATAATTGTTGCAACCTGTTGCCGGGAATTATATATATATATATATATATATATATATATATATATATATATATATATATATATATATGTGTGTGTGTGTGTGTGTGTGTGTTTATACACACATTTGAATTACAAAAAACAAATACCAAAAAAAAAAGTTGCATGGAGCGAGATTCGATCCGCCGACCTTCGGATTACGAACTCGAGCGCTTACCGCTGCGCCACGACGGTGTAGAAAATTATGAATCGTAGAGAGTATTTCACCGCAGCGGTTTCTTCTACCTGTCGATTTTCTCGACAACGGCTGAGAAGTGCATCTTGGTGCTTTGCCACATTACACCTCTGGCCATGAGCTTTTATTATGCGCAGTATGAATCGAATCTGAATTTCACAATTGGCGGCCTCCCCTTGTCAGTGAAGGAGAGGACAAAATAAGCGAACTTGTGTTTCGGCTTATCTGCAGACACTCGACCGTTTCCGAGAAAACGACGGCCAAAGTTATCAACGCGCTGTTGCTCTAGTGTAGATACATTCTGCAGCCGAGAACGCAATTGAAGCGGTGGCTCAGTGGCTACCGTCGTTCCTTCTTAGCATTGATTCCCGTGTTCGAGACCATATTGGGTTTTTTAATTATTTTATTTTCCTGCCTCTCTATCAGAATTATCTTCGAATGTTTTTTTTCTAATTTATGTTGAAATAATGTTGTCATTACTCGACAATTAACTTTATGTGTAATTAATGAATTAAAAAAATAATAAACGAATGAGACAAGCTGATATAAAATCATCTCGTCTGCCTCATGTATCGTTATATCCAAAAGGTTTATCAATGTTAATCTACATTTAGATCCGATAATGGCACCTTTAGTGTGTTGAAACCGGTTATCCAGTAGACAGTATTTAAGCGATCTTGGCTTCTGAATTATTTCTACAACAGAGTGATCGCCCCACTACGCACTGTGTGTTCCCTTTTTAACTTATTTCTTTACACAGTAAATTAACTGACGAATAACGACAACAGTGTTTCATCATAAATTGGAATAAACATTCGTAGATAATTCAGAGAGTGAGGGGGGAAAAAAGGAAAAACCGGGTTTCGAACTCGCAGCGCAAAGTTCCGAAGTCGCTATGGTAGCCGCAGAGCCACCGCTTCAGTTGAATCCTTAACCGCTAAGCGGTATCTACACTATAGCAACAACGCATTGAACACTTTGACCGTCGTTTTCTCAGAAGCGGTAGAGTTTAAGCTTATTTTGTCCCCTCTTTCAATGAGCGTAGTTAAAAGCAAGATCGGGGTCTGACACTTGGCGTGCCCCCTCGTAAATTGCGTGCGTTGGGATTCAGTAGACAGAATGCGTCCACTTTCCTCGACTACTCATTGACATGTTTGGAAACTTTCTTTGTTGTAGTTGCACTTTGCATTATGAGGGCTGGTTTTCCTGATGAGGATCTACTTATGGACTTTGCTCCTAATTTACGTTACTGTGTAGTAGACCTACTGCAACTACTTAAACCGGAAACGTTTGTTTGTTTGGATACTCCGCTTCTTAGTTGCTACATTTCGCTAAAATATTTTCCTTTTTTTCAAAACGGCAAGTTAAGATGACCACTGCAACATGGTAAGATCAGTAACAATTTAATACTTTGAAACAGTTATGTGTGGTGTACGAGGAGTCTACTGTTGTTGACTGAGGAATACATTAAACACGAAAGCTGCGTCCAATAACAATAATTAACTTTCGGTTACATGACAAAACACAAGTCGAAGCACTGTCAGTTCATCTCAGTACCCAGTAAAACTTAAACTGGAGAGATCGAAAACATACTTTTGTGGGGAAGGCAAACGAATGACTGCGTTTTATTGGCCGCACACTAAGAATACGCAACAGGCCAACTGAAAACACTGCCTACACTACGTTTGTCCGTCCACTGCTATAATATCCTTGACAGACGTGATTGACTGTGCACGCAAAAACGTCCAAGGAACGGTAGCACGCTTTGTAATGTCACGAAATAGGGGAGAGAGGATCCCAGATTTGATAATCGAGTTGGGGTAACATTCATGAAAACATATGCGTTTTTCGTTGCCACGAGATCTTTTCACGAAATTTCAATCACCACCATATGTTCTGAATGCCAAAACATTATTTCCTAGGGTACTTACACAAGAAGAAACCATAGTAATAATGTAATTCAAGGCTCGCAAGAAAAGATTTAAGTAGTCCCTTTTCCCGCACACTGTTAATGAGTGGGACGGTAGAGAAATAATCCGAACCTTCTGCCAGGCACGTAAGTCCGGATTGCAAAGAAATCCTGTTGATGTAGTCATGTAGATGTAACAACGAAATTATGTTGTAATTACGACATGTGACTTTCACTTGATCTGAACATCGAAGTTGTTTACTGTTTATTTACTTTTTGTTCATTAATTTCAGCCATATACGAACACCTAGGCGCGTTAAAGTGATATTGAAATAAAGTGTCATGCATGGACCAATAACAATAAGTTCCCACCTACTTGTTATAGTACTGCATTATCTGCCAGCGTATTCAGAAGTGGATATCGCATACGAAGTTCCTAGGGTGTTTGTAATGGATATTGCAGACGACTTCGACAAAGTTTGAATGTAGCTTCGTAAAAGTTCCGTGATCAAACGATCTGAGTTGCTGGAGAATACAGTTTATCCTCACTAGACAGTATATATTATCATTATACATGAGGTGAGTAGGGTTTCGCCGCGTTGCGGTGGCCGAGCGGTTCCAGGCGCTTCAGTGACGAACCGCACGGCTGCTTCAGTCGCAGGTTGGAATTCTACCTCGGGCATAGATGTCTGTGATGCCCTTAGGCTAGCTAGGTTTAAGTAGTTCTAGGTCTAGGGGCTGATGTCCTAAGCAGTTAGGTCGCATAGTTCTTGAAGCCATTTTTTGACCTTTCGCGTAAATTTTCTTTACATAAACCGTCGTATCTTTTGATTGCGTTGACATAGAAGCTCACTTTTTTACACCAGCAAGGGACCGGTTACAGCAAGAAGTGCGATACATTTCCGCTTATTATGTCCACCCGTTCTGGAGGTAAACGGGTTTTAAGGGTTGGGTAGACCGATAGACGGTCAAGAAAGTGAGACTAGTAGGGTTCCGTTTTTACCGGTTTAGGTGACGAAATCCTAACAACGAAAACACTGAAGATGAGGGCCGCATAAATAACACCCGCTACTCTTTATTCGAAATGTTCTAGTTGCTGTCGATACATAAGCATATTAGTCGTAGCTACGTTTTCGATCCAAATCACGTTTACAGGAATGCAAATAGAATGTATTTGCCTATACACGTGGTAATTCACATCCCAGTATTAATGCCACCGCGTTTTAGAAGTACGAACATTCTCATTGCTAGCTAGCTTAAGAAACACTTCTGCTAATGAACGTTTTCTGGCTGTGGCGAGTCTAGTGGAGAATTCGAAACAATGCAGAATACGTTTGGCAGCTATGTAGCCGTTTATTTCCTGGGGTGGTGCAGAATTATCCTACAAAATTTACTCTCTAATAACAGTAATTTGTTATTTCGATAATCATCCCGAATGATTGTCGCATAAGTGGTGACATAAAGGAATAAAATTCATGTTTTTGAGTCCAGAAAGCTCTATGCAACAGAAACTGCAGATTTTTATTGCGAAATTGCCGGCTTGTTCATGTCTGGGGTAATAATAGAGGGCTGTTTGCCTAGGTTGTCTGCTAGCATAGTGAAAGGAAGGTCTGGTTTGTTTTCGGTTCTAATCTCTATGGAGGCAGGTAGAATATCAGTAAAGCAATTTTAAGAAATTCTCGCGCACCCAATACGATTTATCGCTACCTTTATTCTGTACTGGCGCTCTGTGGATGTCAATATGACACTCTTGTAGAATTTCATACATGATACTGCCTCCTTTTTCCGCTTCTGTCAATAATGGAATTGACTTAAGTGTGGCACTGAATGATGTTTAAGTGAATTTCGTTATGAATCTTCACGCATTGCTAAATTTGCACACTTTCATGGTAGGTCAGCAACGGTAATCCAGTATGACTGGTCTGAACGTTGACACAGACCGTTTCGCGGGCGAATGCGGATAATATTTTGCTAATTCGTAACGGTCTGGGGTTCTTTGTCTGTTATCTGGATAAGCTGAAATTCATTTTTATTCGTCCGTTTCATACAAATTAGCGTTTCTTCTTTCAGTTCTGTCTTATGTTTACGTGTTGTATTTAACACACTAATCAGCATTAATATAGTCTTAGAAATTATGGAATACAGTCTAAAAAAGTTCAGATAGTTTGTCAATTTCACGCCTGCGCATAGTATGTTGGTAGCACTTCGTCGCCTTGCCTGTTATGCTGTGTAGCAGACTTTAAAGCCGTGCGGATCAGCATAACGAAAAGGCGAGGGGTCTCGCTCGTTTTGTCCACGACTGTACATGATTAGAATTGCATTTCTCTTCGACTGGTAGAACGGCTACCAGAATACAGTAGTGTTGTTCATGGTTAAGGTTGTTACCAGACATTGTAGTGTATGAGCGGTGCGCAGCTCGTGTTCGGACCATTTATTATTTGACATCTTGTCTTTGCAGTACTGCCGTCCCGTTTCTTATTCGATTTACTGGTATCACTAAGTTACTGGCTTGCCTGCCCATGACTGGCAGCAGCAGCGCTTATCGATAAGAGCACTGTCGTACTATTTTTGGAGCGACCGCTAGTAATTCCGGGTCGTCGTGTGTCGGGAGTCGAGTCGGGAAGGAGCAGAAGCGAGGTCCGGACAGCCATGACTGGCCCAACCGTTGCCGCGCACATGATTTGAATGGGGACGACCTTGGTTGGTCGTTCAGTCGGTCGTCTCATCGGACGACGTGTACTTTGTCACCAACAGCTTTTGGGTTCTCTGTGTGTGTCAATTTGTGATTCGTCCTTGTTGTTCCATAGTCACTGGTTTTAGTACTGTTCGAGTTGTTTGTGGAAGTGTTTTGTGGAACGGTGTGTAGCTTGTGTGGTTTTGACTGAGCAGCTATTTTAGTGCTGTCTGCGTGCTGCATGCAGTCAGTTGGGACGGAGCAGTGAGGAAGTCTCTGCCGCGCAAGGCCAGGCCGGGACCGCTGGCGGCGTGCACGCCCTGTCGGATCATGAGGCGCTAGCTGCAAGAGCGACAAAGTTCGTTGCCCTCCGAACCTGGACGCTGAAGCTGAGTGACCAGTTAACCTGTTATGAAACCTAAACTATTGTGACATCTCTTCGTTCATTTTGCGGGTTGTTGCTCCCTTGGCCGTTCGGGCTAGCATCAATGTACACTCCTGGAAATTGAAATAAGAACACCGTGAATTCATTGTCCCAGGAAGGGGAAACTTTATTGACACATTCCTGGGGTCAGATACATCACATGATCACACAGACAGAACCACAGGCACATAGACACAGGCAACAGAGCATGCACAATGTCGGCACTAGTACAGTGTATATCCACCTTTCGCAGCAATGCAGGCTGCTATTCTCCCATGGAGACGATCGTAGAGATGCTGGATGTAGCCCTGTGGAACGGCTTGCCATGCCATTTCCACCTGGCGCCTCAGTTGGACCAGCGTTCGTGCTGGACGTGCAGACCGCGTGAGACGACGCTTCATCCTGTCCCAAACATGCTCAATGGGGGACAGATCCGGAGATCTTGCTGGCCAGGGTAGTTGACTTACACCTTCTAGAGCACGTTGGGTGGCACGGGATATATGCGGACGTGCATTGTCCTGTTGGAACAGCAAGTTCCCTTGCCGGTCTAGGAATGGTAGAACGATGGGTTCGATGACGGTTTGGATGTACCGTGCACTATTCAGTGTCCCCTCGACGATCACCAGTGGTGTACGGCCAGTGTAGGAGATCGCTCCCCACACCATGATGCCGGGTGTTGGCCCTGTGTGCCTCGGTCGTATGCAGTCCTGATTGTGGCGCTCACCTGCACGGCGCCAAACACGCATACGACCATCATTGGCACCAAGGCAGAAGCGACTCTCATCGCTGAAGACGACACGTCTCCATTCGTCCCTCCATTCACGCCTGTCGCGTCACCACTGGAGGCGGGCTGCACGATGTTGGGGCGTGAGCGGAAGACGGCCTAACGGTGTGCGGGACCGTAGCCCAGCTTCATGGAGACGGTTGCGAATGGTCCTCGTCGATACCCCAGGAGCAACAGTGTCCCTAATTTGCTGGGAAGTGGCGGTGCGGTCCCCTACGGCACTGCGTAGGATCCTACGGTCTTGGCGTGCATCCGTGCGTCGCTGCGGTCCGGTCCCAGGTCCACGGGCACGTGCACCTTCCGCCGACCACTGGCGACAACATCGATGTACTGTGGAGACCTCACGCTCCACGTGTTGAGCAATTCGGCGGTACGTCCACCCGGCCTCCCGCATGCCCACTATACGCCCTCGCTCAAAGTCCGTCAACTGCACATACGGTTCACGTCCACGCTGTCGCGGCATGCTACCAGTGTTAAAGACTGCGATGGAGCTCCATATGCCACGGCAAACTGGCTGACACTGACGGCGGCGGTGCACAAATGCTGCGCAGCTAGCGCCATTCGACGGCCAACACCGCGGGTCCTGGTGTGTCCGCTGTGCCGTGCGTGTGATCATTGCTTGTACAGCCCTCTCGCAGTGTCCGGAGCAAGTATGGTGGGTCTGACACTCCGGTGTCAATGTGTTCTTTTTTCCATTTCCAGGAGTGTATGATGGAGTCAGCGAAATCTAGCAGCCGTCTTCCTATATTGTGATTAATTATTAAATTGACTCTTACTGAATTTCACCAACGGTATTTTCTGACCTGTGGCCGTTACCGCCCCAGTGCCTGCCCTGGTCGTTAGCGTAGTTTTCTGGCAGTGTGCCTTTCCTCATCGTGTTGATGCTGTCCAGCACGGCGTGTAGTTCGACAGCCTTTTAAGTTGTTTGCTTCATATTTTGCTTAGACTGGTTATTGTTCCCTTGGCTGTATTTAGATGCCAATTTCTGAAGACATAGTTCTGTTCGTATCCTCGTCCTCAGCTGATATAGTCCATCGTTGTGCCGTGGGTTGGACGGAAGGAAATTGGTTAAATTTTTGATCGGTCCTTGGGCCGTCCCTAGTTTGGGTTGTCATCCGATTATCTAACTTCAATTCTTGGCTGCCTGTCTCACCTCACCTTACTTTTGAGCTAGCTTCTCAGGCCGAGCCTTGGAACACTTCTGAGCATCATTTGTTCTGTTTGTTGTTGACTGTGATTGTCATTTTAGTTTGAAATATTGTGCGAGGCCTTTGGCCGTGTATTAATTCAGTTCAATCTATCTGGTCTTACATCTTGCAGTTTAAGGCTCTTTTCAGATTTCTTCTTGGCGACGTATTAATCATTTTAGAGCCATTCTATAATACAAGAGCACCATATTACACCCGAAACCACATCCGAGGGTATTTCAACATACATTAGCTTCCGAATGCCTCACTTGGCACCCATGGGATTGACTGTACAACTGCTGGCCACTAACTGCGTAATGTGCTCTCTCTCTTGTCTCCCAGGTTGACCGCCAAATCCACCTTTCCCCGCGTGCCAAGCCCCTTCCGCAGCAGAGGGGTTCAAATGGCTCTGAGCACTATGGGACTTAACTTCTGAGGTCATCAGTCCCCGAGAACTTAGAACTACTTAAACCTAACTAACCTAAGGACATCACACACATCCATGCCCGAGGCAGGATTCGAACCTGCAACCGTAGCGGTCTCGCAGTTCAGGACTGTAGCGCCTAGAACCGCTCGGCAGCAGAGGGGGTTCCCTAAACCTTTTCCTTTATATAATACAGCTCCCTAAGTATGAACCAGTATTCAAAGTACAATTTCTCTTTTACGAGCATACATATTTTATGAAGTTTCATTATTTTCAAACGTTATTAAATTTTTACAACATATACATCACAAACTTCCACTTTTCTTCTGACAATTCAAAGATCTTTACTAGTACAGAACAATAGTTTCGTAGCTAAATACACATAATAACACTGTATAAACTATTTACAATCGATAGCAGTGTTACAAGTAGTCACAATGAATTATTTCAACTCATATTTATGTCACGATCAAATCTTTTCTAAGATATTTGCATCTTAAGTGAATGTAACATAACGAGATGTGTTGTAAATTGTCAAGGTGCACTGACAAGGTGGTAGTGCTCCATTATATGACACTGTGCATTTTCCCAGACGTCTTACGGCTAAAAAATCTCGTCGCAGCGCGCCAGCTGTGTGAAGGCTCCCAAGCTAACAAAACTCTGCCTGTCTTGGTAATGGGATTACAACTCCGGTGCCCCCTCGTCTGTCAGCATTGACGCGTCTTCGACCGGTAAACTCTTGGGCTGTCGTAATCCCCTCCATTCTTTTCCTGTTTTTCAAGAGAGAGGCCTTTCCACAGCGAATACCATGGAAATATTCTTAAAATTTCGCTTGTTTAGCGATAAAGTCCACAAGGCAGATATGGTGACTACATACTCGTACTGCCATAGTAAAAACATTGTCCAACTTCTTGCATTTAGTGAAACGGTTCTACAGCAGCACGTACGATTTATCAGGTTAGCTAGTTGTAGGAACATCGAAGATCAGGAAATATAGTGAACACTGGAGACATAGGAAGGAATAGTTACAGTAAGAGGATCTCTGCGCTAACACAGCTTGCTGTCTCCACTGTGTGCTAACCCAGAAGAAAGTTTGGTGCCCTCTGTACAATGACTGTCTGAGCACTGTGACAGGAGGGAGGTGGCTCTCTAGTCTTCAGCACTAAATGCAGCCCGTCATTTCATTATAATTATTGTGCATTGGCGTATTTCCTGGCCATTCCTTGGGACTCACTTTTCTCCCTACAGCCAAAAATGGCGAAATAACTGACAACTCCTTAGCTTTTCTTCGTTTGAGAGATGTGGATAGTCCTGTACTCCTTCCTGTCATTATTCTTGTGGCCTACTTAGGTATTTTGCTGACCTCGCCACAGTAGCCAGCCCCTTAGGGGCCCGTAACATCACACGGCCTCTGCCTTTGAACGCAAGCGATTCTTGCGTGTAGGGCTGCCCTGGCTACTCGCTAAGCTCTCAGCGTATAATGGAGACTCTGTGGGTGGCCATGCGCTTCGAGATGAATTCTTGGCCGAGGTCATCGAATATCCACTAATTATTTCTTGTGAATAAAATGTACTTAAGGGCACGAATACATAGAGTATCGCATATGCAGATCTAAATGATGTAGATACGCGTCCTGACGAGAAAGACGGAGATGGATGACTGTTCATCAACACATCGCTTCTCGCATTACCCTGTCGTGTCACTCGCGGTTTTTATTACTGTAGCTGAGTAAAGTGAATTTAGTTGAAATGAAGCAGATAAACCGCCATCGGTAAACATTCCGAGGCCTCACGTCAGAGTGGTTCGGCTCATCCCAAACAGGAAACGGCTACGATGAGCGACCACCACAGTACGTAGAGCTTTTACTACATATCTCACGAAATGTTAACAACGAGAAAATTCGAGAAATTAGAGCTAATACAGAGGCTTGCCGACGATCATTTTGCCCACCTGCCATTCGTGAAAGGAACAGAAGAGGAGAGAATAAAGTAATGATGCCAGAAGTACCCTCTGCACACACCGTCAGCTGTCTGGCTGACTGCAGCTGCAGATCACGAATGAACGATTTCCCTATTATTGCTTACAAGAGAGACAGGATTAAAAATACGCTATATAGTCTCTTAAAAATCTTTCTGTTGTGGCAGTGGTATAAAAGAAGTAAATGCATGCTGTCCTGACCCTGAGTGACGAATCATTTCGATAAACAAGGTGGGACTCAGTTGCGGGCTTAAAACGAGCTCCACTACTGGTCGTTCACTTTCTGTCTGCCCCGTTTAATTTCTCTACATCTGCATCTGATATCTGAACCTAGATTCCGAAAGGCACATTATCATCTCTATCTGAGGATACCTGTGATAGCACTATTACTTCCTTCTTCTCCTGTCCCATCTGCAAGTAATGCATGGTGAGAATCGCTGTCGGGAAGCCTCCATCTCAATTACAATTTGCCTAATTTTCGCGTCGTGCTTCTTTCACAAGAGTATATGGCAGTAAGTAATACGTCACATTCGTCTTGTAAAATACTCTCTTGGAACTTCAACCATTAACCTCTTTTCTTCTGCAGCATTAACTTATCTGTTTTAGTCGTTGTTGAGCTCTGTAGATTGTATTACCTTAAGAAATACAGCAACCAGAGCTTTTTACATATTTTCATGTATTTAATGAAAATCACTCCACTTGGTCTCCGGCACTGGGTTCAAGTTTTACATTAGATCATTTTCAGGTGGTTCTGAAAACAATGGCGTTGTTTCTCAACAGCACCACTTTTTAGGTACCACTTGAAAATGACCTAATGTGAAGGCTGAAACTGACACTGTACTCAGTAGAGTGCTCAACAGCATCTCGAGCGGTTTTCCTTGATTAAACAAATAACTGCCGATGCAGAACACTCTCTGAACATGTAGAAACTAATACATTTCTCTTTACACTAATGCTCTTTTCAGACTTTCGTTCATCTTCAGTTGGTGTAATACACTTTTACATCTTCAATTGGCATAATTTTAAGAACATCGATTGCAGTCTGGATGCTGCAGCTGCTCTGTGTAAACGATTTTATTTATCCTCTGCACTTTGTAAGTTGTATATTTACAATATATTACTTGTTAGATTTACTTACTTTCTTTTCCACTTGCAACAACAACAACTTGTTAGATTTACTTACTTTCTTTTCCACTTGCCCCTAGCGTGTATGCTATCCTGCATGATAGGTAGGTTGTGTGGAAACAGTGCCGGTCTAAAAAATCATCCTGCTTTGCAGGGCAGCCTATATGTCAAGGGTAAGGAACAATTTTCCATACCATGACATATAGGATGCCCTGCATGACGAATGTGTTGTGTTGCAGTATATCAGTCTGCCTTATCGGCTTGCTTTGCATGGCGGCCTGTACATCAGGGGCAAATAAATGATTTTCAAGCTCCTAATGAGTAGCCTGCCTTGCATGAGTGGCATGTCGTGGGAGTAGTGTCGACCTGTATTATCTAACTGTATTTCTGGGACCTCAAATGTTG
Source organism: Schistocerca nitens (assembly GCF_023898315.1). Lineage (NCBI taxonomy): Eukaryota > Metazoa > Arthropoda > Insecta > Orthoptera > Acrididae > Schistocerca > Schistocerca nitens. The sequence goes on along the minus strand of NC_064614.1, from coordinate 604,089,064 downwards.
GTGAGATTGCCTAGCGAACGGTTGAAGTGGAGTTTCAGATGTCTGAGGCAAGTGTAAGGTGTAGAAGGGTAGTGGGCTGGTGGAAAAGAAAGAGAGGGAGGTGGAGATGGAAACAGAGAGAAACGGAGGAAGATATGGTCAGAGTGAGGGGGAAGAAGATATGGTCAGATGAGAAGGGTGGATGTAGTGGACAAAAACAGGAGGGAGGATATGGAGGGAGTGGGGAGGAGAAGGTAGCCAGATAGAGGTGGGAGAATGAAGTGGGCAAATAGAGGGAGGAGGAGATACTTGCAATATATGTGTCAAACACATACGTGAGTAACGCCACACAGAAAAGGCTAATACAATTCCCGTTAGATGCGCTTACTTTCCATTCTCCTTGTTGTTGCTTTTATTTTCCGCTTTCACAGGCGTGTATATGTGTTACACCAAACGAAGATGGACGATAGCTCGAAACATCTGTAGGTATAAGTGCATACATGAAAATGTTTCTGAACATCAATGTAATGGTCTCGCGCTCTTGAACGACTTCTTACCGAATCTCGATGCTCTTCCTTAGATATTCTCCGTTAAATGGTCGTGGACTGACGAGTAGGCAACCAGTCAAACGGAATTTTGAAGATTCTTGCAATGAATCTTATCCTCATTTTCCTACACCTAGTGCTATGTCGTCGAGCTGTGCAGTTTCCTATGGATTGTTACTCCCGGATATTTTGCAATTGCTTCTATTAACAGTAACAATGTAATGCAGAGGTAATAAATCTCCCCCCCCCCCTTATTTATGCTCAGTTTGCTATAGTTAGTGGCATTGTGCGTTAGCTGCGTGTCCCTGCACCAAGTGTCGATCGTCTGAAGGTATTTGCAACCCACTATAGTTTTCTGATGTAGCGATGCTCCCATACGTAAAGGCCTCGCGGAGCTATCGATGTTATCCACCTGAGTATCTATGGATATCTTGAAAAGAGGCTGCCCAGTAATATTTCCTCGTCACACTCCGTAAGTTGCATTTACATCTACAAATATAGCGCTCTTTAAACACGACATGTTAGCTTCTACCTACTATAACATTCTAAAAGCAGTCACAGTGCTGGTCATGTGTTGTATAATCTAATATGTTCACAAGATTTCAGTGTGGAACTGTATCGAACGTCTTCCGGAAATCAAGGAACACAGCATCAACCTGGGAGCTGCTTCCTACAGCCTTCTCGATCTCAAGGACGAACAAAATGAGCTAAGAACCACAAGATTTCTGTTGTGAAACGAATCTTGGTTAATATAGAGATGATATTAGTTCTCCAAAAATGTTATTCTCAGAAGGAGCGTCCCATAGCTCTATCAGTGGTATAATCATGTGCACCTTCCTAGATGTCGTTCTTGAAAACAGAAGTAACCTACGCCTTTTTGTGCAATCTCTTGGTAAACTTCGTTACGCCTAGAACGGGAGGATAGTTTCATTAATCATTTGACTGTGGGCTCCCCAAGGGAACCGCACCACTCGAGTCATCATGTATAAGTGCATACATTTGGTAGGCATGGAGACAGTCCTTCCCTGGCACGTGTTTGGCAATCTGGGCATCCCCATGTGCGCCGCCATGAGAAGGTCCCGTTAAGTACAACCAAATTGGGCTGCCTCCCTCCCACTTGTTGCAGCAGATGTATACTAGTGTGAGGAACACCTTAGAATGCTTGTACAGAGTGAAAGCGGAAGCAGCGATGTTAACCCGTGACATCGTACAAGACTACTGGCATTGCTGTCTCAGTTATCTGGAGAATTCAGTCTTACATTTTGAATCATTTTTACAAATGAGTAGTTTCGGCTCTACATCCATCGCCACACGTATAGCACGCATTTTAACATGTCAGTTTGTTTTTCCATGCAGTTAAATATCACTCTTTTGTTGTGTCCAGTAGATTACCAATACACAGAATTTTCTTATATTATTTTACTAAGATGATTATTATATGAAGACATGCTTAGAAAAACGGGATAACCCTCATATGTAAAACCTCAGAGGACATATGTTGGTGTGTACTGAGACTATCAAAACTGACATCGGTCTCACAACTAAATGATATTTAGGAATTACACCAATATCAATTTTTTTAAATATTTTTGTTTATTTATAGAAACAATCACATGTTTATGACACAACTTATGACTGTGTCATAAACATGTGATTGTGTCTATAAATAAACAAAAAAAATTGATTCTTTTGTGCACTCCATAGACAAAATGTCGTTTTTTCCAATGTCAATTTTGATAGTTCCCGTATCCAGCAGCAGATGGCAACACTTATCTCTAATCTTTTACATTTGAGGGTTAGCCCGGTTTTCCGTGCCTCATATGAAGCTGATAAACGAATAAATCTTATTTCTGGCTGTATTTTCTGACATTTAGCTACTCTTTTCTTCCACCAGCGAGTCTGGCGCAAAGCTCTGTAACTGTTCACGAATATTTAAGTACTACGTGCCATGTTAATTATTTCAGTTTATCACTACGCGTCCTGTGTGTCGCTGCCTTTTGTAAAAACATTAACTTCATATATTTTCCATGTTTATGTAAGAAGTGCATTTTCATGTCTCAGTAATTCGTTTGTTTTATTTCTCCCTTCTACATATGACGATAAATTCAAAATATAAATCGATAATCAGTTTAAATGAATCTAAATGTGACCAGGACTGTCAGTTCTTCAGTTTATGAGAAGGAAAATTTGTCACTTGACTTGTGTAAACGCAGAAATAAAGAAATGTATTCTTCTCATAAATACTTCGTGACGATCAGATAATATTTCTCACTTGACTTGTGTATACGCGAAAATAAAGAAATATATTTTTCTCACAAATACTTAATGAGGATCAGATAATATTTCTACTCTTAGCAGTCTTTTATCCCACTTATTTCGGAACAAATTAAGAATGGTAAAGAGAACTTATTGTCCATATCGTTGACATTCATAAATGCAAGAAAGGTGTCTACCGGCTCCATACTGAACTGTTTCTGCTAAATTTTCGTATAATCCAAGTCCTATCTGGAGCGAGTCGGCACGGCGGGCGTGTATTATTCAATAGAAAAACGTCACTGATTGCCACCTGGGCGGAACTGCGCAAGCCAGTGGACGAAATGAGAGACGTGTTGTATAAGCAGCTCGCCGAGAAAATTCCTTCAAACTTTCAGCAACCAATTGACGTGGGTCCGGGTGTCCTGCAGGAAGGAAGTTGGGAGCGCGGATTCATGATTCACGGCTGGGCGCTCATGTTATATTCACGGGCGCGCCCTAAACACTGGATCCGGGCAGGGCAGCAGTCTGCGCCTCTGCTACAGCAGCGACAAAGCACCGCTGGCCGAGCACTCCCCGTCATCCTGCCCGCCAGCTGCTCAGTCTCGCCACAGCCCATGAGAGCTGCTCCGTTACGTGCCGTAACACTTACAGTCACCGTGATTCAGCCCATCTCTAAGAAACACAACAATATTAGAATAGTGTTTACGATAGACAGAACTGGGAGGAGAAAGAGTACTTTCTGACAATGACAGGCACCTTTCGGGCTGACACGGATGATTTATCGAGAACATTTTGGTTTACTGACACCCTGCGGAAAGCTTCTAATGGATACATCTTGTTGTTGCTTTCTATTCATTTATTTATTATGACAGCAGATCTGCTTTTCTTTTCAGTTTAACTGACGAGGAAAGAATTTGCGTTCGAACGAATATGTATGATAATTTTGCTTACAGGACCATTATGTATCTGTCAATGTGCTGGTGAGTGTCGCTTTTCTACGAGACTTTGCAGACGTGCTCCAGATGTCACTGAAGATGTTGTAGCAGCCAAAGGCAGTGCAGATATCTTAACTATAAATGCAAATGAGGACTTCCAATAAAATGCTGGCACCATTATGAATGAGCACAAACCACACAGTGAAGAAAAACCAGTTGATCACATTGTACAATATCAGTGCTGAACGCCACGCCAGTGGCACTTTTGAAGTTGTCCACAGGTTCACCATTATTACATCCAGCGTTTTGCCCGCGTAACGAAGCGTTGGTCTTCAAACTCCAGCAGATACACTACTGGCCATTAAAATTGCTACACCACGAAAATGACGTGCTACAGACGCGAAATTTAACCGACAGGAAGAAGATGCTGTGATATGCATATGATTGGCTTTTCAGACCATTCACACAAGGTAGGCGCCGGTGGTGACACCTACAACGTGCTGACATGAGGAAAGTTTCCAACCGATTTATCATACACAAACAGCAGTTGACCGGCGTTGTCTGGTGAAACGTTGTTGTGATGCCTCGTGTAAGGAGGAGAAATGCGTACCATCACGTTTCCGACTTTGATAAAGGTCAGATTGTAGCCTATCGCGATTGCGGTTTATCGTATCGCGACACTGCTGCCCGCGTTGGTTGAGATCCAATAGCTGTTAGCACTATATTGAATCGCTGGGTTCAGGAGGGTAATACGGAACGCCGTGCCGGATCCCAGCGGCCTCGTATCACTAGCAGTCGAGATGCAGGCATCTTATCCGCATGGCTGTAACGGATCGTGCAGCCACGTCTCTATCCCTGAGTCAACAAACAGATGGGGACGTTTGCAAGACAACAACCATCTGCACGAACAGTTCGACGACGTTTGCAGCAGCATGGACAATCAGCTCGGACACCATGACTGCGGTTACCCTAGACGCTGCATCACAGACAGGAGCGCCTGCGATGGTGTACTCAACGACGAACCTGGGTGCACGAATGGCAAAACGTAATTTTTTCGGATGAATCCAGGTTCTGTTTACAGCATCATGATGGTCGCATTCGTGTTTGGCGACATCGCGGTGAACGCACATTGGAAGCGTGTATTCGTCATCGCCATACTGGCATATCACCCGGTGTGATGGTTTGGGGTGCCATCGGTTACACGTCTCGGTCACCTCTTGTTCGTATTGACGGCACTTTGAACAGTGGACGTTACATTTCAGATGTGTTACGACCCGTGGCTCTACCCTTCATTCGATCCTTGCGAAAGCCTACATTTCAGCAGGATAATGCACGACCGCATGTTGCAGGTCCTGTACGGCCCTTTCTCGATACAGAAAATGTTCGACTGCTGCCCTGGCCAGCACATTCTCCAGACCTCTCACCAATTGAAAACGTCTGGTCAAAGATGTCCGAGCAACTGGTTCCTTACAATACGCCAGTGTCACTACTCTTGATGACCTGTGGTATCGTGTTGAAGCTGCATGGGTAGCTGTACTTGTACACGCCATCCAAGCTCTGTTTGACTCAATGCCCGGGCGTATCAAGGCCGTTATTACGGCCAGAGGTGGTTATTCTGAGTACTGATTTCTCAGTATCTGTGCACCCAAACTGCGTGAAAATGTAATCACATGTAAGTTCTAGTATAATATATTTATTCAATGAATACCCGTTTATCATCTGCATTTTTTCTTGGTGTAGCAATTTTAATGGCCAGCAGTGTAATTGACTGTAAATGATAGAATGCATTTTGATGATAGAGAATCTGTCACACAATTTTGTCTGCTTGTTTCTGGAACTTAGTTTAAGGAAGTCTGTTATTCTCTTGGCATATATTATATTTTATATTGCCGGAAGAAGTACTTGTCTATGGGTTACACATATGTTGCAGTATTACGTGGATCAATTTTAGAAACTACATCTTTTCGTCCAGAGGGTTCCAGCAGCACTTGTTCATCTTCATGTCCAGACTAGGAGTCAGAAATTACTAGTGGCTTTGTCGGTAAATGTGGATTCAAAACATACAAAACGTCTTCAAGTGTTCGTTCGTCATCTTTCCGCTCACACTCTCACCTATCAAGACATTTGGAAGGCACCGTCTGTCTGTTTCCCTTGCCACACGGGGTCCAAATTTTCCAACTCGTTCTAGGAAGCATATTTAGAGTTTATCTGCCAATCGACCGTCCGCTGAAGTATCAGTTTTGATTCTGTAGCGGTGCGTTGCGCATTTGAATGATTGCAACGTCGAAACAGCGTTTCTCTCCCCTTTCATGGATAGCATTTTTTCGGAAGAAAACTCGTAGTTGAACTGACTATAATCACAGTTCTATACAGAACTCAACTGGATCTTTCGCGTCGTGGTATGGTCATTGACTTCAGCAACAACTGTCTGAGTTCTTAAAATCATCTCTTCTTCGTCGTCCTTATCTTTTCGAGCTTGGAACATAATTATACGGTGTGATGTTATCCTACACTCATTCTGAATGCTTCGCAGTGACGCTGTAAAGATTTCTCTGGCTGAGTGCAGTGCCTAATGCTGCAAATACCAATAACGAACAACAGAGTTCTCACCCTTCATTAAACTTTTCCAATACATGCTGCTTGGTAACAATGAACTCCGGCGCGCAATTTCCTTTGGAATCTTCCCCATATAGTCCAGTACGCTTTTAATATTGCTTCCAGTTTTCAGTTTAGGGTAGCTTTTCAGGAGCTTGTCACATATGTTCAACTCTATGACGTGATAATCATCGTATATCTTCTCTAGTGTGTTGTCAGCAAACACCGTGATGACACTTTCGACTTCAAACTTTTTATCAGGAGAAGGTTTCAATTCACTTTCACTACTTCCGTCGCCCTTCTCCAACCTGCAGTATCATTACCGCTTGCAGCGAGGTTCTCTGAAGCAACATTGTTATCACTAGCGTCATAATAATGCGTTAGTGCTACAACTGTACCCGCTTCTAACAGGTGGTAATATTTTTGCATTACAATAGATGGCAAAAAGGATGTGAATAATTCATTTATGCACCTACGCCATCTTCACGAAGAATAGCTTTCGTAACTTCATCTCAACCAATCGCAGTACATTATCAGGGTTTATTACCAATCCGCTACTTCACCACACAAATAACTTCACACAGTACAACGTCACATACTTAGTGCGCCATCTCTACTGGTTTCTACTGGCGTTGCGGTAGGCAGAGGTAGAATTCGACATGGCATGCTCAGTGGCCTCTAGTGGACGACTGCAGAGGTTTTCAGATACACGAATATCAAGGGTGCAATAAGGGCTGATTCCTCACGGCACTGTGGTGTCAATGTGTTTGTTCGAATCCAAATATTTTGTTTGTGAGGAAGGCAGCACTGTGGCACTATGCAAGGCGGCGCATTGGCGAAGGCTTGCATTCATCACTCTCCCATATCCCGGATTTGCGTGGTTTCCCTATGCCACTTAATGCAAATTCAGGGACGTTCACTTTGAAAAAGTATATGCTAACTTGCAAACCCTTCTTTTCCGCTGTTTCATTAACATTTAAAGCGATTTCACGCCTTCGTCCATCTCTTACCACCCTTCACTAATATTTTCGTCTGAACATGTTAAATTCTTACGTATTCTGAATCATAAATTTTTATACTCATGATTGCATTGTAACGTAATTGCAAATATATGAGAACCAGGTTCGGTTGACTAGCAACCATTTTCAGATCTATGGAAACGGAAAACGGAAAATTGCTTTTAAATTAATGTGAAAACCTCCTAACAAATCTGACACCAAATAACTTCATAGGAAGGTATTACTACAATGAAAATAGCAAAACACTACCATGCTTACAATATAACTGGTACTAAGTACACAGTCAAAGCATGACTGTTAGTATATTAAACCAGCAGGAGACAAATCGCTGAATATGCTTGCCTGCGACGGTCATAGTTCGCTAATTAGAACTGACATATGGTACACGGGGGCATACACTAACAATTTTGAAAAACGAACTAAAACGTTATTAACGTTATAATGACACTTGTAACAATGACCCAAGTACAAAAACGTACATGAAATTAGTAGTGCCAATATAAATACAACATTCAAAACACTGTCTCGAGATTACTTAAGAACAGACATCAATTCTCAGTAGTAGCTTGAAACCAAAGTGCAAAAAAATGGTTCAAATGGCTCTGAGCACTCTGGGAATCAACTGCTGTGGTCATAAGTCCCCTAGAACTTAGAACTACTTAAACCTAACTAACCTAAGGACAGCACACAACACCCAGCCATCACGAGGCAGAGAAAATCCCTGACCCCGCCGGGAATCGAACCCGGGAACCCGGGCGTGGGAAGCGAGAACGCTACCGCACGACCACGAGATGCGGGCACCAAAGTGCAAACCAAAAAATGAAGTGTCTATATTTCGAATAAATGAAAACTCACAAGGATAGTGCTTGAATCTAATATTAAAACTGTTGTTGTTTGCCAGTGATTGTCCACCGTGACGGAGGTGTAGGTGTGTCTGGCAAAACCACAGTCGAAGCACGAGCACAGTGGGCCACGGGAAGAGGGAAAACCTGTGTCACAAGTATTCCACGTAGAACACAGTCAAGTTTCGGAATTCCCTGCCTATCGGCAAATTAATGATATTAAAACAATGACTTTGTCCTATTTAAAGTAGGCAATTGAAAATACTATATTAATACCCGATACGAGGAAAATTAGTACACCTGGAAAAAAGATACGATGACGGTATACGCCACCTAGGGAGTAAAAAACGTACTGGTAATGGTTTCACCGTCGTCTGCCAACAGCGTAGTGGCTTACCTATCATAGCGCCATCTGTGTCTACCCTTTAATAGGGAATTCTCACAGACAGAACTTTTAGTGTGGTGCAATCTGGCCAACATCTTTATGTATTGTGTATGATTACGGATCAGAGGGTACCAGATTGTCTCAGGCTCCCATGCCCAACCATGAGACATTGAAACTGTAGCAGTTAGGTTGTAGGTATTTAAATGTGTTTTCAAATTCCTAGGTTTTATTTCCAGGAGGGATTTATTATGGAAGAACATACTGTTTGAAATAGGTATTTTAGTTGTGTCTCTTGCGGTTACGTGTTTCTGTTCCTCACACTAGTGTGTAATTGTGAACATAATATTTGAGGCCTGTTGTATTTGGTTATTCAAATGTTTTGAGAGGAGGGGCTTTTCAGTTCTTGGAGACAGCCTGTAACAAAATTATGTGGTTCATGTACAGTTGCAATGGGCCTGTAATTAGCCTGTACCAGATTAGTTTCACTTTTACCATTAGGTTCTTATATCAAGTATGCACCTTTGGCATACATCTAGAACACTAATTAACATTTTTAGTTGGATTGTGTTTGATATTTGACAGCTTTTGTTAAATTTATACCGTGGTACATTGTTTGTTATAATGATTTGGTTTAAAAGGAGTGAATGTTGCGCTTTTAGATGTCCATTGCTTGTACATATAACGATAGCCATGTGTTTTAGGTTTTGCTTTATAATTGTTTAATTTCAAAAGATTGGCATTGTATTATTGTTCTTTCGAAAACAGGGCCTGAAGATGGAGGTAACGTGCCGCCGAAACTAATCGTGTGATAAAATAAAGTTATTCTCAGGATACAGCTGTGGTGATACTTTTTCTCATATATATCATCAGCTGAAGTCCCTCGTCCGTGAAATAGGATGGAACTAACTTCTTACGTAGTATAGCAGGTTGGCTCTGATAGTTTATAGCGTGTCGCGATTCTCTGCTGAGGGAGGATATTGACCAGCTGAAGAAGGCTTAGTAATGGTTACAGTGACTACTTTATTGCGGCCTGACTGCATTCACTAGTGGGCGGTGCGGAGAACATGACGGCGTCTTCCCAGAGGCGGCACTTCCGGCTGCTGACTGCGAGTTCCGCTGCTAGTCCGCTGGTGCTGTGTCGCCAGTTTCCAGTGTCAAATGTTCGTAGTGAGTGTGGATGGCAGCGGCGATCGCAGGGCGTCGGGCTGCGTCACTGTCATGGGCTGGAGGCGTAGTGGGCTCCTGTTGGTATCCCGGCGAGGTCAGAGGTGGCTGGAAATTCCGTCAGGCCCCCGGGACGGTGGAAGAGCACGGAGCTACCCAATGGCGCAGAGAAGCTTAGGCGGCGAACTGCGGTTAGAGTTGCAGATGAAACCGAAGCGCCTGCGTCACAGACGCGGTGCGAAGTAGCACGGGTTCGACATCACATCACTGTCCAGCTGTTCGAAGGTGACGGGCTGGTTCGATTGTCCTTATAAACTGCTTCTCAGGACTCATTTCTGCTGTTTGCTGCGGTTAGTGTGCCATGACGAACCTTCTGGAACGCGTCGGTGACCTGCCAGCTGTTGCATCTGGGCTGCAGTACCCTCGCAGGCAGTCACGCGTTTGCGGAAAGTGTCGCCTGTCGTCACTGCAGTGTTGTAAAGGCACTGACCACGCAGCCTCGTTGCCGGCTGCGTCCGAATCGCTAGTGCCCTGGTTTCGTCATGATCCTCTTCTGCTGGTTCCAAGACTCGTTTACAGCTTTATCGCTCTACAGTACTGACTAACATGTCTTAAATCTTCGAATCAGTTTCTGTCCTTCAAATTTTTAGCCTCCACCAGTTCCCCCATTTCACTCTTTGGGGTGAAGTCATCGAACTGTCTCACAGAGGACAGCAAGAAATGTGGAGTGGAATGTGTGATTGGCACGCTGCCGGCGCCTTTCCGCTCATCATTGAAATACGAGGTTTTAGCAACTGGGTGTCGCAGAGGCACCGAAATAACACAGATGATGCTGTCTATGAGCAGAGATTACATTAGACCCATTCGAAGCATGTTTGTTTTCGACAGACAACACTGGACATACGAGTGGGCGCACTGCAGATATCGAGTAAAAAAAAAAAAAAAAAGGTGTGTGAAATCTTATGGGACTTAACTGCTAAGGTCATCAGTCCCTAAGCTTACACACTACTTACCTAAATTATCCTAAGGACAAACACACACACCCATGCCCGAGGGAGGACTCGAACCTCCGCCAGGACCAGCCATATCGAGTATGTCATCGAACTTACTCTGTACATTCACACATAAATTTACATATACTGTTTTTGACTGGGACACAATGTCTCCGAAATGAATTAATAATAATCCTCATGCTCAAGCTCCAAGAAAGGTTTTCGGGGTACTTCCATTGGTGGTAACGATTTGAAGCTGCGATAATATCCTAGATTAAATGTATGGAAGCTTAATGTACTTATAGGTGTATTTAGTATGTAGCGTACCGCATGTCGTGATGGAAACAGACGCTGCGAGTATCGTTCCATCATTGTAGGCAATGCGATCTCTGGTCACAGTGCACACTACTAAAGCTGTGCGATTCAGTATGGCAATGCTCACTTGAATTCGTTTTGATGTCTCACGGAATATCGATAATCGATGCGGCAAGCGCCATATTTATTGTGGCCCCTCTAAATATTTTGTATTACGAGTATAACATGCAGTATGCCGTTTCAAAGCATCGGCGCAACGAAAATTTATCACAAACATGTCACCTACACATCAAATGTTCGTTAATGTCCCATCAACGATATTTCAAGAGATACTGTAATAACCACGGCAGGAGGCCAAAATCACATGATCAAGTGCTAGCGTAATGGATAAAAGTTGAGAAATTTAGGTTCACATTCTGCTACACTTTAATTTTTATACACTCCTGGAAATTGAAATAAGAACACCGTGAATTCATTGTCCCAGGAAGGGGAAACTTTATTGACACATTCCTGGGGTCAGATACATCACATGATCACACTGACAGAACCACAGGCACATAGACACAGGCAACAGAGCATGCACAATGTCGGCACTAGTACAGTGTATATCCACCTTTCGCAGCAATGCAGGCTGCTATTCTCCCATGGAGACGATCGTAGAGATGCTGGATGTAGTCCTGTGGAACGGCTTGCCATGCCATTTCCACCTGGCGCCTCAGTTGGACCAGCGTTCGTGCTGGACGTGCAGACCGCGTGAGACGACGCTTCATCCAGTCCCAAACATGCTCAATGGGGGACAGATCCGGAGATCTTGCTGGCCAGGGTAGTTGACTTACACCTTCTAGAGCACGTTGGGTGGCACGGGATACATGCGGACGTGCATTGTCCTGTTGGAACAGCAAGTTCCCTTGCCGGTCTAGGAATGGTAGAACGATGGGTTCGATGACGGTTTGGATGTACCGTGCACTATTCAGTGCCCCCTCGACGATCACCAGTGGTGTACGGCCAGTGTAGGAGATCGCTCCCCACACCAAGATGCCGGGTGTTGGCCCTGTGTGCCTCGGTCGTATGCAGTCCTGATTGTGGCGCTCACCTGCACGGCGCCAAACACGCATACGACCATCATTGGCACCAAGGCAGAAGCGACTCTCATCGCTGAAGACGACACGTCTCCATTCGTCCCTCCATTCACGCCTGTCGCGACACCACTGAAGGCGGGCTGCACGATGTTGGGGCGTGAGCGGAAGACGGCCTAACGGAGTGCGGGACCGTAGCCCAGCTTCATGGAGACGGTTGCGAATGGTCCTCGCCGATACCCCAGGAGCAACAGTGTCCCTAATTTGCTGGGAAGTGGCGGTGCGGTCCCCTGCGGCACTGCGTAGAATCCTACGGTCTTGGCGTGCATCCGTGCGTCGCTGCGGTCCGGTCCCAGGTCGACGGGCACGTGCACCTTCCGCCGACCACTGGCGACAACATCGATGTACTGTGGAGACCTCACGCCCCACGTGTTGAGCAATTCGGCGGTACGTCCACCCGGCCTCCCGCATGCCCACTATACGCCCTCGCTCAAAGTCCGTCAACTGCACATACGGTTCACGTCCACGCTGTCGCGGCATGCTACCAGTGTTAAAGACTGCGATGGAGCTCCGTATGCCACGGCAAACTGGCTGACACTGACGGCGGCGGTGCACAAATGCTGCGCAGCTAGCGCCATTCGACGGCCAACACCGCGGTTCCTGGTGTGTCCGCTGTGCCGTGCGTGTGATCATTGCTTGTACAGCCCTCTCGCAGTGTCCGGAGCAAGTATGGTGGGTCTGACACACCGGTGTCAATGTGTTCTTTTTTCCATTTCCAGGAGTGTATCTTAGCGTTGCTAACACGTTCTGGACCTTTCTTATGAATGTAGTACAAGTACGTTCTGCTACATTGGATGTTATCTAAATTCACGACTTGTAACACTAACGTATATCACTCTAACGTGAAACACCCTAATGTTACCCTCTGAGAGGATTTCGAAGGTTGACCGCGATGGTGTCTAATGGACAAATGTGTCGGACTATAATTTTGAATTTGGTGAAATTAACAGAAAAAACAAACGGAGCTATTGAAAGTTTGCAAAATCATAAATGAATAAAAAAGAAAAAAATGACCGGTCGCCAGTCCAATTAGGCGCATTAATTTCGAAATATATGTTTATGAAAATTGAATATTGGTTACTGAAGATACTTTCGTTGAGATTTCCCTTTGAATAGCAAACAGGATACAAACTGAAACAGTGCACTCTGAACTCCGTGTAGCAGCAGTAACCAATAAAGCACACAACAGTAAATTATAGGAAGTAATTTGCCACATTCAAGAGCATTACTTAATCAAATACTGAAATGTTACTGCATGTAGTGCAGAACTAAATTTGGACATGAGAGGCTTTTATCTTCACTGACATGAAAAAAAAAATGAATAATATCAATAATACACTGTTTAAACTTCACTACATATATCAGTTTTCCTTAGCAACAGTAATAGTTCAATTTTTTTCCTAATAGGTGGTGAATATGATGGGAAAAAATAAATTAGTATAGTTTCACTAGTCAACGTTCTTTGACTATTACGGTAGAAAAGACTAATTCAGAAAGCTAATCATTCACTTCATTTGGAGTTGTTCATAATTTACTTTCCAAGACAATAAAATACAAAACTGGGCTTAATTAACTTAAAAAAAGAACATTTCACAATAGAAATCAAAACTACACCGTTTTTGAAAATGAGTATAATTTATTTGCCTTTTTATCACCTGTGAAGCAGGTATTCTAGTCAATAATATTTACACAATCTTGCACTGTTATCCTACAAATCTATATTTTGTAATGAACTAAGTATACTTTAGCAAAAACTTATCCAACTTCTCTTTTGTGGTTTTAGCTTTATCTCTTACTACTCCTTTTATATTACGCAAAAATTACTTTTAAACATTTGAATGCAAGAATTGTTCATTTAAATCAGGGTATTCGGTTTTAGTAGCACTTAGGTGAGGACCCTGATAGGTTCGTGATCAGGATAGAAAATATGGTTCCGGACACGAAGGTATGTTTATGTGATTTTTATTGAAACAACACACAAATTAACTGGTACATGCCAATATACATTACTGCATGTATGAAGTTAGAGAATCAGTGGCGAAGCTTGGTGGCAAGCGACATGGCAGCTAACTGTACTCACGGCTCGTGATGTTAGAATGCTCTATAAAATCTCTACTTGTCGTCGGAGTTTCAACATATTAGAGCCATTCCTTTATGCCGATAATACCAAATAACAGCCAGATCCAAATCTGAGGCAAATCCTTTGTAAAGCAGCTTCCAGTTGCCTCTCTTAGCACCGTCGAAGTGTACCTTGCTACGGCTAGCCACATACTGCGTGTCGTTCACACAAAGGAGCCGCTCAGTTCGACCACCAAAACCACCTTTTATATCTCTCCATTCCACGTCCATTGCGCGGGGACTTCCCTACAGCTTTTACACGTTACAAATACAAGTGCCCTAAGCATGAACCAACTTTAAATAAACATTTCCTTTCTATGCACATTCTCATATTATAATAATTTATCATTTTAACACATTCTTTTGCTTTTTTTCATATATACATTACAAAACTCTAGTTTTCTTGCCATTTATCAAGGAGTTTAAATAACATAACACTTTATAATTGCAGATACACCTGTAAACCTACTTCTAATCGATATAAGTGTTACAGACTTTTTATAGAACGGAGGCTGAAATAAATATTTGGCAATTTCCAAGTATTTGGTTAGGCACGAACCTAAGAGGACAGCTTTAACTGCAGCGACAAAAACGAGCAGCAATAAAACTCATATTCTCACTTTCCAGAAATATTTGGCTCTTTATTTCCGAGTGTGTGGTTAGGCAGGAACCTAAGAGGAGAGCTTAATTTTCTGCTGCTGGAACGAAGAGCAATAGCATTCATATTCTTCCTTTTCAAAAAGTCGATAGCAACTCCTACGGTTCTCGATATTGTATACGACGTCAAAATAAATTCACGTTTGCAGAAAGTCTTTTGAGATGAATGTTACACGATTCGAGAACTTTATTCGATAGTCACTTGTTTTCCTGACAAACACAACGATTGTTACTGAAGAAAACCGGTATTTCACAGAGAATTAACCCTGAAAGTGCTTCTAGAATTTGTTAATAATTTAGTCATGAAAGATTTTGCGATTAAGGCAGTATTGGAAGTTGAGTATCATATCCAAGCACTAATATCTCGTTGGACGTCAGGGTCCATAATCAACATCTGTTTATATTCATCACAATCTTAAAGGTAATATTTATAGGTTAAAGAGTAAAAATAAGTGAAATCAAGACTTGAAAGGGAAGTGACCGATCTTGCTCGGAGCTGAAACACTTGGCTCGATTGCCGACAGTCATAATAATTTGTGTCTTTTGGCACATTGCACTCTCGTACAAGTAAAAGATATTGTTGTTTAAACTGGTATTCGTGTCCTACTACGTCTAACCTACAAGAACAAAATGAAATAGATGGAAAATCATTTATTACGGACGCTGCAACGTTCCTTACAGTTGACGTTAACAAGGGGCAGTAAATTCATCGGTTTTCCTCAATTGTCAGTCTCTCCATTTCTCAAAGAGCAAACGGCTGTGAGAGACGAAGATATCTCGCGGGACCTGTTTCGTTTTCTGCTCGAAAAGTTTTGGAGCACCCGCTGCAGGTCGATGTAGAGCAGTTGGTAAAGTTTTACAATAACCATCCTCTCTCCCGTGGCTCAATATATCACGGCAGGAGCCCACTGACAGTTTTCAGTTTTCGCGCCACCTGTTGATGCATCAGACATTGAGAGGCAGTCGTGAAAAATGAGCTGTGCTCGCGGCGGAAACCACGAGGGACACATCGAAGAGGGCCCGGAGTTTAACCCTTGTGTGGAGCGACCCGGATTTGTAATAGTCCTGCATATGTGCCACCAATGGCCAGAATAAAATCGATCTATGCCGCACAGGACTGCCGTTGGCTCAAACAGTACTGCGATTTTGCTGTTTTGGTCGTTGTTGCTCAGTAACGTAGGTCAAGTATCTACCTGATTTGTGGAAAAGTTTTTATTTTTCTTTTATCTATGTTTTCAGAATAGTCGTGTATGTTCTGCTCATATGGATAAACTTTAATTCTGTCACTTTATAAAAATTCTTTGTTCTGAAATGTTTATCCCCAAAGAAAAACAATCCGAAATTGGTGAATATTTGTAAGCAGTCCGGTCCTTCACTACAAGATTTTTGAAATGAATGAATGAGTCAGAAGTTCTGCAGTTTTCTTGAAAATGATTCACGTAGAAGATCTTCCAAAAATAAAGTCAGAGATGGAAATATTGAGGAAGAATGACACTGGACGACCAACCGTTAAAGGTATATGATTGTATGATTTAGCTAACTGTTTCAGTATATTAGTTCAAAGAGTTATGTGCATTTTACATGAAGAGCTATGTAGGAGAAATTTTTGAGCAGGAGGGCTTTCGTCTTTCTTGAATGCACACGAAAAACACAAGTAAAACAAGCTTTTAGACAATGTGTCGATTGACTAAACGTAAGTTCAACAAATTTTTTCAATCTAGTTGTTCCTGTGGAAGAAACAATGAATTATCAGTTCACACCACAAACCCAAGAGCAATCACAGCAATAGATGGAAAAGAATGGCCCTGCATAAAAAATGACGAAGCGTGTTCCATGATTTAACATTTTCTGGAATAAGGAAGATTACGAGAACAATTGGTGAGTACTCTAGAGGTTCCTGGGTCACCTGGATGAAAAAGAAACATTTGAGAATTGATTGTATTGGTTGAGAAAAACATCGTCCTTAATCGCTTCTCAAAGGTGCTTTGTAAATAGGATAACTGAGGGATTTGTAGTAAGAATTTTTGGAACAATCCTCTGACTTCCACCTATTTCCACATATAGAGATAACGGTAGTAAAATTACATAGATTGTTGTTTGGCTGATCTTCCCCATAACGTACTTCATTGATGGATTATACACTTATGGACGAAAAAAGAAGGTTACGTTGAGGAAAAAAATAAAAAAAGATAATATTTTAGACCTAAACACCAGTTATTTCACTGCCCGAGAAAGTAACTTAGCTTTTTCCCTTATGCATCCCAGTGTAGAAAACATTCGCAGTTTATTCACATTGCGCAAATTCCGTCCAGGCTTAGCTTACTACAACTACAAATGTGCTATACCTCATAGATCACAATAACGTGTATAACAGATACTACTTTTGTGTTCCATCCGACTGACTTTATCATCAGTCTGTAACGTTCCCTGGCAAACTCACGTTATTAAAGAACAAGAGTTTATTTGTACCATATACGCCGCTCTGGGCAAGTTGTATATACCGTAATTATTGAACAAAAATATTACTGAATTTTGTGTAAAAGACATTGGTTATTATCGTAATATTTTTGTTGTAATATTTCTCTGTATTTAGGATAGTAATTTTTCTGTATTTATTATGTGATTGTAAAATGTGTCAGTATTTGCGATAACAGAGATATGAAATTTTGCCAGAGGAGAATAATATCGTCAAATTACAAAGAAATGTTAATAGTCAGCAATACTATATAAGTACAATGCATCATGTATTCTTTGGTCTTCTCTGTTTAGAAGTCAATGCGGTAGGACACTGTGAAAAAGTTTTTTACGACTGAGTAGACTTCTTTTGTCTCTGTCTAGACTTAGCCGCCATTAGACGAGGCGTTACGAATTAATGTGAGTTGAATTATTGTTTGATCTAAATATATCAGAATTTATCAAATGTGTGAATTATTAATGTAAATTAGCTTGCCCATGTCATCTATAAAATTACTTTAAAGAATTTTCAGCATTTTTTAGCGGTGTTGCTGGGCTGTGCCGCGACCAACAATTAGCAGCGGCGGCACATTAAAAAAATTACCAAACCCGTAAATCGGGAACAGATACATAAAAATCAACAGTGAATTAAGAAATTGTTCTTCTTTTACAGTGATCCTGAGGCTGATAAAATCTGAATTAATTATACGTTCGTGCATTCGTAGGCGGATAGTTAATGTTAGTTAACATTGCAATTTAAACAGTTTGGTTCTTTCAAATAACTTAAATGTATAGCGAAGTAGGTTTGATCAGTGATAAATGTCGGCTTGGCAATAATTAAACCATTTTCTGCTAATAGAGATAATCTTGTGTTCTAAGGCTAGTGCCGGGATAAAATTCAGTAAATATTTAACAAAAAACCCACTGCATCTAGAAAGTGTGTGCCAAGGCCGAATGATCTAAAGGACTCAATTCTCAACTAAATATTCTTAACCAGTTAATATGAGTTCACGTAATTTTTTTTAATATACGTAATTCTTTTGAAAGTGAATTTTTTATTACCACACGAAAATAAGAGAGAGGTTCTACAACAAAGTTCGCACGAAAGGAAAGTAAGGTAAAAGAAAATTAACGTATAAAAGCAAAAGTAAAGAAAAGTAAATAAATTAAAAGTAAAAAAAATTTATTATTCTTTAACGAAATTTCAATCAATTCAATTTCGTTAAACTGGCGCCCAACGTGGGGCACGAATATGCAGTGGCCACTAAATACCCATGAGATAACTAGGGAATTATTATAGTCGAACTTTGTTGGAGAACATTTAATAATTTTTCCATGTATTGTATGTATTGCATAACCAATATTGTGTGGTAATACCTGTGTATGATTTTTTGCATGAGAACACTATATACCCAGAGGCAAGCTGAAGAAGAGAGCTCATTATAGCGAAAAATTAATTACCTACCACAATATCAGGGGGCAGCTGCACCCAAGATAGATCACCAAAAGATAAAGCTACAGTGTAGTTGTCCTGTGGGTAGTAAAGTAGCCTCAGTGCAGTGTTCTCGGATCATTAGTGGTGTGCTTGTTGTTAGTGCTTTGTTTTAAAATAACAGGACATTTGAGTAGTTAGTAACTGTAGTATATAGTATGACCATTTCTTGTGTGATTATGTCAGTGAAACCTGAGTGTTAGGATATTTAGTTCAGATTTTATTTCTTTTGTTTACTATGGTTAGATTGCGTAGTAAGAAAGATATCAACATGGATAATGAACAACAGTTAGTAAGTAGTGATACCGAGTTAGAAAGTGGGACACAAAGTAATGTTAGTGACGTAGTTCAGGAAGTACAATGTGAGAATCTGGGGGCAGAAGGGCAAGAAATGTTGCCACTGCCACCCAGTGATTCAGTTGATAGCGGAAATACTGTGCCACCAGCAAGCACTGGACATGGACCAGAGAGTGGTGAGGTGTCAGAAGTGCAATCATTAAGAGTTATGGTCGAGCGCATGCTCAATTTCCAGGTTGAATTTGTACGTATGCAAGCAGAGCGTGATAGAGAACGTGACGCTAAACAAGCAGAGCGTGATCGACGCATGCATGAGAGGGACTTGCAGTTAATGCAATCTTTGGATGCTATGCAAAGTGAGATTGTTAGTATGAAGCAAAACTATGAAACCATACCCAAAACGGTGAAAGAACTAAGCGAGAGAGTAGATAGTATTCAAGTGGCTAACGACAATATCGTAGAGGAAATCAGTGTCCTGACTAACAGGGTCGAACAATTAGAAATTGACACAACTCAAGTAATTGAGAACAAAGTGTCCGAACAGGTGCACAAAGTAGAACGTAAATTCATAAAGGAAATAGACGAGAAAGTGCACGCCGCGATTGGGGCCAAGGATGTGGGCTCGAGTGCGGATGTGCAGGACCTTAAAAAGGCGGTGCACACTGACATTCCGCTGTGGCAGCGGAGTGTCAACCGTCGTCTTGCCGAGATAGAAGTTAGCTTGCGGCATGACGATACGCAGCTGTGTGTCACGCCAGACAGGTCCAACAATGATAGGCATATAAATACAGCAGTAAAAAATTGCGACTGCGAGACAG
This sequence comes from Schistocerca nitens, assembly GCF_023898315.1. Lineage (NCBI taxonomy): Eukaryota > Metazoa > Arthropoda > Insecta > Orthoptera > Acrididae > Schistocerca > Schistocerca nitens. The sequence goes on along the minus strand of NC_064614.1, from coordinate 604,069,065 downwards.
AACAGGCAACCAGTGCAAGCGAAACAAATAAATGTCATTCCAAAATAGTGATTGAAGAAAGCCTGATTAGGAACCGACAGTTTCAGATCTTTACAACGGAGAAGAAATCTGTTCACCCTGTAGTGTTTATCAAGGGATTTAGAAACATTTTATCTAGCGTTTGGAGTCATACACAGAAAATACAGTTCGTTATGTCTTACATACAAGGAGATGCTGCATTATGGGCAACCGAAGCAGCTGACAGTTGCGATACATATGAGCAATTTGAAAAGGCATTCTTGGCCAAATATTGGTCAACATGTATTCAGGAGAGATTACGGAAGGAGGTATATAAACCAGAGCCGTATTCTCCACGACTAGGCAATTTGCGAAAATATTTTGAGAAGTACATTAATAAGACCTGTTATTGGGACGAGCAGATTTCATCCCGGGATTTGATCAGGCTTTTGAAATCACATTTGCCGATACACGTAAAGGAAAAACTTATACACGTGCCGGAAAATGATATGGAACATTTCTTGTCTGTTCTGGACTCAATTGACCTGATTCAGGAGGATGTTAAGGCAGCCTCTGAACAGGCTAGAAGTAACGGAAACGGTTACAGAAATGGTCGAAATAACACGCCTCCACCAAATAATGGAAACGGCGGAGGTAATAATAGGAGACAAGATTACGCACGAAACGGAAATAGAGGTAGAGACCGGAACGGCAATAGTCCGCCGGTGAATAATGACCGGAAAAGGAGGTACGATGACCGGTATGAAACAGGCCCACCAAGCAATAGTAGATGGAAAATGCCAGGGGGCCGTGCAACACTAATACTTATAATGATGCAAACCGAACTTGGCCACAGAACCAGAGGCCCAGTCCGGACCGGCAAAACAGTGAAAGATATGACAATAACCGACCGCCACCACAAAATGCGCCAATTGCGCAACCGTGGCGGCCGGCGCAACACAACTTGCACATAGTGGAGGTCAGTGACACAGAGCAGCCACACCCATCCACTAGCAATAATTCAACAAACTAGATTCAGCCGAGATACGCACTCCATCGTCGGCTGAGGTTTGGAGTGAGAGCAGCCCGACACAGAACAAAACATCGGGAATCTGTATCCTTAGGTATAATGACGGGGTACAGATGGGAGATGAATTAATAACTGAACCATCCACGTGCATAAAGGAGCACAAAGACAAAGTACAAGCGATAATAGAGATCAAAATTAACAATATTGATGTGCAAGCAATCGTAGATACAGGTGCTACTGTTAGTGTCATGAGTATGGACTTATTCAAAGTACTGGGGAAGGAAAGGCGTATGCTGACTTTTCCCGTGAACAATTGTAAAGTCACTGGAGCCATAAGTGCACAGCGACAAATAATTAAACTCCAAGTGCGGGTAGAGATGTATTTAGGGGAAGAAGCCATAGCGTGCTCATTCCTGGTAGTAAAGGGTTTAAGGGTAGCCTGCATTTTGGGGGTAGATTTTTTGAGAGAAAGGGACGCAATAATCGACCTTTCTCGGGGAAAATTAAGTTTGATGAACGCTGGTAGGAGAATAGAATTGTCCATGCTCAGATCTGAAGAGGTACCTGTACCTAATTGTAATGCTATTAACTTAAAATGTAGGAATCAGTGGATACTACATTTAGACAATCATTGTCAAGGACAAAATCTCTATTATCCAGACGTACAAAGTGATCAATTAAAGGCAAATGTGGACGCATTAGTGAACAAAGTATCACAGTCCGAAAATTTGAACTCTATGCAACAGCAGGATTTGGTACAGTTATTATTTAATTATGCAGATGTATTTTCTGAACGACCAGGAATTGTTAAGGGATATCAGTACAATATCGAGGTGAAACCTCACAAAACCTACTGTCGAGCCTCATACTCCATTCCTTAGTCGAAGAAAGAAAATAGTAGCTATCTCATAGCAGATCCCCACTCAGGGAGAGTACGGGGACTGTATCCGCGTAAGGATGTAAAAGTATTCCTACAGTAAAAGACTAATAGTCCTATGTGGACACCATTCTTTTGTAAATAATGAACATTAATGATGTGTGATCTCTACAGATAATGTACTAGTGTAGAAGTGTTTAGTTATAAGAATATGATTGACTTTCTCATGTGTATGGATATTTGTGTTATGTACTCTTTTAATTTGTGTTATCTAAAACATGCTCTAAATGTCTGCACAGATAATCTGATTAGTGCAATTATTTGTAGTCTTAAGCTGTGACAGAGTTCAGTCAAGAAGAACATTTTAGTAATGATTGGTTAGTGTACTGCATAATTTTCTATATGTGTGTCAAATTTGAAATATTTCTTGGCACAATCTTTTCTATTATGTGTATGTATGTATATATGTGTAGTTGTCAGATTGACAGATTCGAACCCAGAATAATATCAGTAATATGAGGCCCTGAGAACTTTATTATCTCACCAATGTTATCAGAGAGAATAATGCACCCAGTAGTGACCCGAGGGCACCACGGGAGGCAAACTTATTGCAAATTTAAGTAGCGCAAAGTTACGCACAAAGAATCTTCTATTGAAGCATGTGCAGATTCAATCAGTACAATAAAGGGAGCTAGCCTAATCAAGTCAATTTTTGCCTACAGAGACTACACTGTAGTTACGTAGGACGTTGATAGTAAAGTATGACATGAGTTCAAAGGAGTTATTGAACAATATGCCTGAATCCGGCTGGAATGCACAAATAAAATCTACTCGAACACGAATATAGATGACTTTTGGGCAAACTAATACGAATTTTTAATATTTGTTACCATGTACGCAAATATCACACACCTAGGTAAAGAGTTACGAATGTGCTGTTACAAAAAAAATTGCACAGCGGACATTGTAAATAAAAATAAAGGAACTCAAACAAAAGTGCAGTATTGTGCGGCAGAGACAGACAGTGACTGTTAAACCTGCAGCAATACGTCACGAAATAGTTGTGTATAATCGCCGTGTGTGCAAGTGGACAAGGAACTAGCACGACACGAACAGTGAGCCGATAACGGACGGTGGATCAAGTTAGTGTCAAACTTTAACTCTTTGTGTGTCAAGGGACGCTAGGAAAGCGCATTGACTACAGAGATACATTTTGTCCTAAGGTGAAAACTTGCGTGTGACTAATGACAAGTCATGACATGGTGAAAAATAATGTGTGCCCATAAAACGTATTACTGTGACAACGAAACATTGTGCAAACCAGACTAGTGAAGGCCTACTGAATAATAACTGCCAATAACTGTGTGCGTTCTTTCCCACAGCAGGAAAAATGCCTATAAGGATAGTACACTGTTTGTGAACTTGTTGCATGTTTCCTGGAGCACGGCAAGAAGACGTCGCACGGGCGAGCTGATATCCAACGCGCATCCGGCTACATCAGCTATGCAGCGGCCGCAGCAGCCCGTAGCAGACCAGACAGCCACGCTCCTCCGTGCCGTAGCTGTCAACGCCGGGGGCGGTGACCTACACGGAGTCAGCGCGCCGCGCCGAGCGCCGCACAACAATCACTCCGCACCGCTCACCAAATACATTATTGACCCTTTTTTTTTTTTTTTGAAATGTTCACATAAACTGAATAACATGTCAATGACTCCATTTTGATAAACATTGAACATTTACTATGTATGTCCGTAAATTGATAGGATGAAATGAACACTAACATGTACAAGAGATGAATTTGTAACACGTAGGTGGTGGAACCATCATGAAAAGTGATATAAAAAAAAAACCTAAGTGATATATCCTAGGACAAGTGACCTTGTAGTGTATCACAAGAATAATAATATCACACACAAAAAAAACTTCCGTTGAACTGTATGTGACTGTGATATTGTGTAATTGTGTAACCGTTTGTGACAAACTGCTAATTTAATTCAAATGAATAACTGTTAAAGAGACAATATTGACCATGAACCAACTGGGATGGCTGGGCTCCGGCACAGTTTTGCCCAGGTTTCCTGTTTGCCTACGCCCAAATGGGGGAGCCATGAACATATATAACCCTGGGACTAAATAAAAGAGCCATTCCGTAAAAAATACAGAATTGCAAAGAACGTTACTGGCACCATTGTGTCAAAGTATAAAAACTCTTTGCCAAATGCTGCCAGGGGGCAATGTAACGTTCCCTGGAAAACTCACGTTATTAAAGAACAAGAGTTTATTTGTACCATATACGCCGCTCTGGGCAAGTTGTATATACCGTAATTATTGAACAAAAATATTACTGAATTTTGTGTAAAAGACATTGGTTATTATCGTAATATTTTTTGTTGTAATATTTCGCTGTATTTAGGATAGTAATTTTTCTGTATTTATTATGTGATTGTAAAATGTGTCAGTATTTGCGATAACAGAGATATGAAATTTTGCCAGAGGAGAATAATATCGTCAAATTACAAAGAAATGTTAATAGTCAGCAATACTATATAAGTACAATGCATCATGTATTCTTTGGTCTTCTCTGTTTAGAAGTCAATGCGGTAGGACACTGTGAAAAAGTTTCTTACGACTGAGTAGACTTCTTTTGTCTCTGTCTAGACTTAGCCGCCATTAGACGAGGCGTTACGAATTAATGTGAGTTGAATTATTGTTTGATCTAAATATATCAGAATTTATCAAATGTGTGAATTATTAATGTAAATTAGCTTGCCCATGTCATCTATAAAATTACTTTAAAGAATTTTCAGCATTTTTTAGCGGTGTTGCTGGGCTGTGCCGCGACCAACAATTAGCAGCGGCGGCACATTTAAAAAATTACCAAACCCGTAAATCGGGAACAGATACATAAAAATCAACAGTGAATTAAGAAATTGTTCTTCTTTTACAGTGATCCTGAGGCTGATAAAATTTGAATTAATTATACGTTCGTGCATTCGTAGGCGGATAGTTAATGTTAGTTAACATTGCAATTTAAACAGTTTGGTTCTTTCAAATAACTTAAATGTATAGCGAAGTAGGTTTGATCAGTGATAAATGTCGGCTTGGCAATAATTAAACCATTTTCTGCTAATAGAGATAATCTTGTGTTCTAAGGCTAGTGCCAGGATAAAATTCAGTAAATATTTAACAAAAAACCCACTGCATCTAGAAAGTGTGTGCCAAGGCCGAATGATCTAAAGGACTCAATTCTCAACTAAATATTCTTAACCAGTTAATATGAGTTCACGTAATTTTTTTTTAATATACGTAATTCTTTTGAAAGTGAATTTTTTATTACCACACGAAAATAAGAGAGAGGTTCTACAACAAAGTTCGCACGAAAGGAAAGTAAGGTAAAAGAAAATTAACGTATAAAAGCAAAAGTAAAGAAAAGTAAATAAATTAAAAGTAAAAAAAATTTATTATTCTTTAACGAAATTTCAATCAATTCAATTTCGTAAAAGTCGACAATAACAATAAGCAACAGGAAGGAGTTGTCACTTCGCTGCGTTGTCACTTAAATGCAGGCTACCAACCTGCACGGTAGAAGAAGACGCAGTGTGTGTTACAGAGCCCTCTTACCTCTTTTGACGAGGCGCCGTGTCAAGCATTATGGTTTTACTTTGGAATCGATAGCTTTAACATAGCTGACTAACTTTAAGACGTCGTGCTTTATCGGAATGTGGTATACTGTCTGGGTACTTCTGCTTTTCACTCACAACCTACAACGTTCTTCATTGTTATTCAGTCACCCACCAAAGTTACTTAGTACCGTTCTTGACATTCAATCTACTATGTATTTCATTCATTAACATTTACAGAAGATGTAGATAGTAAATATTATTGTTTCATGAGACAACTAGAAACCAGAACAACATTTAATAATAGCAGCTTGAGCAACACACATAAACCTACCTTGCTTATTCCCTTCTTTTTTAGTAAATACATTACCTAACTTCTCTCTCTTCTCTCTCTCGTTCCGTGCTGGGAAAAGATTGGGTATTGTTGTACAGCACAATATGTGAATACTACATAAAGTGGTTCTTCTCTCCAGTTTTAACAATTTTCATTTTCTCATTTCTTTTTTTTAATTTTCTGTCGTGTCAACTAAATAAACGTTTTCTTATCGAAAATAAGTGTTACATTGGGACCTATCAGAAATTGAATTCATTATGCAACAAAATATTACTATTTAATAAATGATTAAAACATCAGATTAGTTGTCATGAAATGACAGACGTTAATATTATCCAAAGACCATTTATTACAGTACACGAGAACAACAGACGAAATTCACTGAAGCTGCGAAAACTAAAATAATTAAAATCGAAATACACAGCGGGTCTCTACAATTTTTACCCACAAAGTTCCCTCTAAAACTCAATTTAGTACTCCTTGACATCTGTTAACTTATGCTTTCTTTTAATCAATTTTGCCATTTATTTCTCCCGATTCAATTGCCCACTTCATTGGCTATGCGATACATTAATCTAATCTTCAGCATTGTTCTGTAACATACACTCCTGGAAATGGAAAAAAGAACACATTGACACCGGTGTGTCAGACCCACCATACTTGCTCCGGACACTGCGAGAGGGCTGTACAAGCAATGATCACACGCACGGCACAGCGGACACACCAGGAACCGCGGTGTTGGCCGTCGAATGGCGCTAGCTGCGCAGCATTTGTGCACCGCCGCCGTCAGTGTCAGCCAGTTTGCCGTGGCATACGGAGCTCCATCGCAGTCTTTAACACTGGTAGCATGCCGCGACAGCGTGGACGTGAACCGTATGTGCAGTTGACGGACTTTGAGCGAGGGCGTATAGTGGGCATGCGGGAGGCCGGGTGGACGTACCGCCGAATTGCTCAACACGTGGGGCGTGAGGTCTCCACAGTACATCGATGTTGTCGCCAGTGGTCGGCGGAAGGTGCACGTGCCCGTCGACCTGGGACCGGACCGCAGCGACGCACGGATGCACGCCAAGACCGTAGGATCCTAGGATCCTACGCAGTGCCGTAGGGGACCGCACCGCCACTTCCCAGCAAATTAGGGACACTGTTGCTCCTGGGGTATCGGCGAGGACCATTCGCTACCGTCTCCATGAAGCTGGGCTACGGTCCCGCACACCGTTAGGCCGTCTTCCGCTCACGCCCCAACATCGTGCAGCCCGCCTCCAGTGGTGTCGCGACAGGCGTGAACGGAGGGACGAATGGAGACGTGTCGTCTTCAGCGATGAGAGTCGCTTCTGCCTTGGTGCCAATGATGGTCGTATGCGTGTTTGGCGCCGTGCAGGTGAGCGCCACAATCAGGACTGCATACGACCGAGGCACACAGGGCCAACACCCGGCATCATGGTGTGGGGAGCGATCTCCTACACTGGCCGTACACCACTGGTGATCGTCGAGGGGACACTGAATAGTGCACGGTACATCCAAACCGTCATCGAACCCATCGTTCTACCATTCCTAGACCGGCAAGGGAACTTGCTGTTCCAACAGGACAATGCACGTCCGCATGTATCCCGTGCCACCCAACGTGCTCTAGAAGGTGTAAGTCCACTACCCTGGTCAGCAAGATCTTCGGATCTGTCCCCCATTTGAGCATGTTTGGGACTGGATGAAGCGTTGTCCCACGCGGTCTGCACGTCCAGCACGAACGCTGGTCCAACTGAGGCGCCAGGTGTAAATGGCATGGCAAGCCGTTCCACAGGACTACATCCAGCATCTCTACGATCGTCTCCATGGGAGAATAGCAGCCTGCATTGCTGCGAAAGGTGGATATACACTGTACTAGTGCCGACATTGTGCATGCTCTGTTGCCTGTGTCTATGTGCCTGTGGTTCTGTCAGTGTGATCATGTGATGTATCTGACCCCAGGAATGTGTCAATAAAGTTTCCCCTTCCTGGGACAATGAATTTACGGTGTTCTTATTTCAATTTCCAGGAGTGTATAATGAACCAGACCAGTAGTAGATCACGATACTAAGCTTGTATGACGACACTTGCGATTCCATTCTTTTTTCCAGGCATGTTTTAGATAAAATTGCAAGTGAGAAGTACAAAAGGCGCGCCTATGGGGTCGTATTACATGGAAATATTTATCTAAATTCCACTCATTTCCAAATTTTCCTGTAACACTTCGGAAAATTATTTTACTTTTTATTTTAAAAGGAGTTAATTATAAGAAATAAACTGCATTTGTTTTATCTGACCACAAACGGGAACACAACACAGTCAAAGGATTACTTTTGCGGGACGCTGTAGTTGCCTCCCATTGCGGATCAAAAGTTTTAACTTTGGCTCAAAAGTGCCAGTACCCTTCCTGTGAAATGGTGCAAAAGCGTGGCACCCTGCGACGGCACTCTAAGGTTGGGCACCCTTCAAACAGCAAGGTATCGACACATGCGGAAAAAAGGGCCAAACTCGTTTATGTGACGTGTCAGGTTGGTTAACGGTGTCACACTGCCGCCAAATTTCACCTGAATGCTTCCCAACGCCACTGTGGACATGTCAGTCAATGGGAAGGTCAACACGCCGTCTCCTAACCGCGTTTCACACCTTCTTTGACGCCTCTGCGATGGAGGTCACACACCGTCGCTCAGAATCGTCACGAAAAGGCAGTAGGGAGCAGCAGTGTTACAAACACTGCACATCAAAAATGTCTGTCACTTATTGTCTATACCGCTTACAGTCCGCGTTTCACTTTCATAAGCTGCACTGTCAAGAAGAATATAACAATTCCAATCCCAAAGAAAGCAGGTGTTGACAGATGTGAAAATTACCGAACTATCAGTTTAATAAGTCACAGCTGCAAAATACTAAAGCGAATTCTTTACAGACGATTGGAAAAACTGGTAGAAGCCGACCTCGGGGAAGATCACTTTCGATTCCGTAGAAATGTTGGAACACGTGAGGCCATACTGACCTTACGACTTATATTTGAAGAAAGATTAAGGAAAGGCAAACCTACGTTTCTAGGATTTGTAGACTTGGAGAAAGCTTTTGACAATGTTGACTGGAATACTCTCTTTCAAATTCTAAAGGTGGCAGGGGTAAAACACAGGGAGCTAAAGGCTATTTACAATTTGTACAGAAACCAGATGGCAGTTATAAGAGTCGAGGGGCATGAAAGGGATGCAGTGGTTGGGAAGGGAGTGAGATAGGGTTGCAGCCTCTCCCCAATGTTATTCAATCTGTATATTGAGCAAGCAGTAAAGGTAAAAGAAAAAATAGGACTAGGTATTAAAATCCATGGAGAAGAAATAAAAACTTTGAGGTTCGCCGATGATATTGTAATTCTGTCAGAGACAGCAAAGGACTTGGAAGAGCAGTTGAACGGAATGGACAGTGTCTTGAAAGGAGGATATAAGATGAACATCAACAAAAGCACAACGAGGATGATGGAATGTAGTCGAATTAAGTCGGGTGATGCTGAGGGAATCAGATTACGAAATGGGACATTTAAAGTAGTAAAGGAGTTTTGCTATTTGGGGAGCAAAGTAACTGATGATGGTCGAAGTAGAGAGGATATAAAATGTAGACTGGCAATGGCAAGGAAAGTGTTTCTGAAGAAGAGAAATTTGTTAACATCGAGTATAGATTTAAGTGTCAGGAAGTCGTTTCTGAAAGTATTTGTATGGAGTGTAGCCATGTATGGAAGTGAAACATGGACGGTAAATAGTTTGGACAAGAAGAGAATAGAAGCTTTCGAAATGTGGTGCTACAGAAGAATGCTGAAGATTAGATGGGTAGATCACATAACTATTGAGGAGCTATTGAATAGAATCGGGAAGAAGAGGAGTTTGTGGCACAACTTGACAAGAAGAAGGGACCGGTTGGTAGGACATGTTCTGAGGCATCAGGGGATCACAAATTTAGCATTGGAGGGCAGTGTGGAGGGTAAAAATCGTAGAGGGAGACCAAGAGCGAATACACTAAGCAGATTCAGAAGGATGTAGGTTGCAGTAAGTACTGGGAGATGAAGAAGCTTGCACAGGATAGAGTAGCATGTAGAGGTGCATCAAACCAGTCTCAGGACTGAAGGCCATAACGATAACAACAACAACAACAACAACAACAACAAGTTACACTGCAGCCAAGTACAGTCAGAAAGAATTGTCAAAGGTGAAACATGTATTAATGATCACATCATACACGTCTTTTTCGGAAAAGCTTTCTTTCTGTTGCCAGTCTCCAGCCTCCTCTTAACTTCTGACAGTAATTACATTAGTTACTTTGCTTCCCAAATACCAAGCGTTAAAGTATGAAATCGGAATTTGGTTGCAATAATTACACAATATTTTATTCAAAATAAGCTCCATTGCTATTTATACACTACCCCTAAACTCTCCGGCAGGTTATTAATGCCACGCCAAGAAAACTGTTCTTCTTTTGAAAGGAACCAGTCAGCGAGCCATTTTAGTAAAGTTTCATACAAATTGAAGCGTTGTTCAGCGAGAGGGTGTCCCAGTGATTCAAATAGATGATAATCGGACGGGGCCAAGTGTATAGAATAAGCCGCATGTCCTAGTAGTTCCCAACTGAACGCCCCGATCGTTTCCCTGACCCGTTTTGCTATGTGTGGTGGGGCGTTATCATAGAGCAATGTGACATTGTATCGTCTTTTTTCATATTCCAGTCGTTTTTCACGTAATACTCGATTTAAATCGATCTTTTACTTTTGGTCGCGATCAGTGTTAACGGTTTCACCAGGTTTTAGCAGCTCATAATAGATGACACCCTTCTGATTCCAAGTAACACAAAGCATTGTCTTCTTTCCAAAGCGATTTGGTCTGTAGTAGATGTCGATGGTTTGCTTGGATTCACCCATGATTTACGAAGCTTAGGATTCTCAAAGATATCCATTTATCATCACCTGCACTATTCTAGAGAGAAACGACTTTCTTTTGTATCTGGTGAGCAGCATTTCACGAGTGGTCTTTCGACTTGCTTCCTTCCATTCAGTTCATGCGGAACCCATTTTCCCACTTTTTGCACCTTTCCCATAGCTTTCAATCGTCAAGAAGCGGCTTTCTGCGTCACACACAATTATTCCGCGAGTTCCTGTTGAGTTTGAGTGGCATCTTCATCCAGTAAAGCATGCGATTCGTTGTCTTCGAACTTTTTCGGTGGTTTCCCGCGCTCGTCGTTTCTCTCATCTAAATCACCACTTCTGAATTTTTTGAACCTCTCGAAACACCGTGTTTCCCAAGGGCAGGTTCACCAAAAGCTTCGACAAGCATTCGATGTGATTTTGCAGCAGTTTCCTTAAAACGATAACAGAAAACCAATGCTATCCGCAAATCGTTGTTCGTAGGTACAAAACTCGACACGGCACACATCAAGCCCATAGCCGAGTTCTTCCCAAACGTTGATAAGTGTGTCTTCAGCGATTGTAGCAACAGCTGCTTCAATTCGGTTTCTTATTTCAGGGAGGTCTGCTGGTAGCGGAGGCACGTACACACGATCCTTGATGAAGCCCCAAAGGAAAAAATCGCATGGCGTTAGGTCGGGTGAACGTGGAGGCCATGCAAAGCAAGCCCTGTCATTGGGCCCGTTGCGGCCTATCCAGCGCTTTGGCTATAGACTTGTGTGCCGTGTAACAAATGGTGCTCACATTGAACATTTAAAAGGTTCTTGGTAAAACTGTTTGGGTTGCTCTTTCATTTGAAATATCATTTATAACTCTAAGTTTAATGTATGCGTTAAAACCCCGATATTGATTTATAAACACCCTGTATTTATGAGTCGTAATCAGAATAAATCAACTGACACAATTATTTGGGTATAAGAATATGTGACAACATGGAACAGAACGATCACATAGGCTCAACAGTAGGTAAAGTAGGTGGCAGACTTTGATCCGTATTGGAGAAAGTATAGTCAGTGTACAGGGGACACTGCTTACTTGTGCAACTTACCCAAGGATATTAAGTGTATGAGATCCATACCAAACACCATACTAATAGTGGATATGGAACGTATTTGAATATGGGCATCACAGCGGTCGCAGGTTTCACTGGCCCGCTGAAGATCGTCATGGAGATACTGAAAAACCTAATTGACAGGCATCTGAAGATAGCTGTCAGTTATCCCATGGAAGCCCACTTGCAATGCTTTGAGTACTACTTTTAAATGAGGCATCTAGGAATATACGCATCGTTCTCTCATGGGGCGTGAAGATAAAGTTACACTAGCCTAAATACAAAGAATACAGTCATTTAAGCATTCATTCTTACAGCGCTCGATACAGGTACAGAAGGAGAAAAGCAGGACATCTCATATATAGCGGGTGATCAAAAAGTCCGTATAAATTTGAAAACTGAATAAATCGCGGAATAATGTAGATAGAGAGATACAAATTGACACACATGCTTGGCATGACATGGGGTTTTACTAGAGCAAAAAAAAGAAATATACAAACGTTCAAAAAAATGTCCAACAGATGGCGCTTCATCTGATCAGAATAGCAATAATTAGCATAACAAAGTAAGACAAAGCAAAGATGATGTTCTTTACAGGAAATGCTCAATATGTCCACCATCATTCCTCAACAACACTTCCGACGTCACGTAATCCCAAAGCCAATAATCGCACGGACTGAGGTCTGGGGACCTGGGAGACCAAGCATGACGAAAGTGGCGGCTGAGCACACGATCATCACCAAACGACGCGCGCAAGAGATGTTTCACGCGTCTAGCAATATGGTTTTTTTTTTTTTTTTGTTCTAATAAAACCCCATGTCATTCCAAGCATGTGTGTCAATTTTTACCTATCTACATTATTCCGTGGTTTATGAAGTGAGAATTCATTAATTGATGGCTCTGTATGGGTCCGAAAATATAAATGAAAACATCTGCCACGCGCACAACCCACTGAAGTTGGTATGAACACGCCGCGTACACGGCTTTTTCGCGTCTGCGACGTTAGCCATGACTGTCTCAACGCAGGATCGCGCTCTGCTTGTAAAGCTGTATTACAATATTGATGACTGTGCACACGACGCTCTGCAGTAGTTTCGGACACTGAAGGGTTTGAAAAAAAGGCGTCGGTCCGATGACAGTCGTGGGTCTGCAGAAAATGATTCATAAATTCGAAAAGACGTGTTCTTTTGGTGTGCAACCTGGTAGAGCGAGGAAACGAATTGATTCGACGTCAGTGGGAGCAGTGGCCACAGCAATGCAGGAGGAGACGAGTGGTGGTGTGCAGACGTGTAGTGCACGGAGAATTGCCCGAACATTGGGCATACTTGTGAGCACGGTGAATAAAATCCTACGAAACTTAATTCCTTGATATCCATTCAAAATTACCCATCTGCACGAGTCACTTCCTGTTGACCTGCCAGCAAGAGAGACCTTTGCTTCACAATTTCTTGCTCGCATGGAAGTGGACAATGACTGGCCGTGGAAGATTGTGTAGACAGACGAAGCCCCCTTCCATCTAACAGGATATGTCAATACATAGAATTGTCGAATATGGGCAACGGAAAATCCACACGCAAATCAACCAGTACCACTTCATCCTGGAAAGGTCACTATGTGGTATAGGTTTATGACATTATTTATCATAGGGCCATATTTTTTCGAAGAGACAGGTGCTTCCGGCGCTGTTACTTTTGCGCAACCACGTCATTCCAGCGCTCCAACAGCGTGGATGTGTGGATTGGATCATTTTTATCCAACATGGAGCACCTCCGCACATTGTAAATCTAGTTAAACAGCTGTTAAAGGGCCATTTCGGAAATGCTAGAATTATCAGCCATCGTTTCCATACAGCGTCGCCGCCCCGACCACTTGATCTTAATCCCTGTGACTTCTGGCTGTGGGGCTATCTGAAAGATGTTGTGTTCAGTGTTCGAAATGCAAACTTAGCTGCACTGAAGGCATGTATTGCGCAACACATTCTAAACGTGACCCCTTAAACACTTAAGAAACGTGCTGTTTCCCGACTTCAGCTTGATGCAGAACGGTGGACAGCATATTGGACATGTTTTGCTCCAGTCACGCGGAAATTAATAATCCGATTTGATTTTGACTGATGCTGTTTATGCGGTTTTTGGCCTCAAGACAATTAAAAACCGATTTTCCCCATCCGATGTGATAGGACCTTGCCGTGGTGAATGGGATTTCGTAACTAACATACCACACCTGTACACCCATGAACACTGGGTAGTACAGTTTGTTTAACGTCAAACGTACACGTTAGGCATTATCGTATGATTCATTTGTCATTTGTAGTAGACCACTATTAAATTATGATGCTTATAGCGCCATCGATTGCTACATTTTGTAACTATTTATTTTTCTTCTGCCATACGTTTTCCCCCGTCTCCGATAACATTCCGTTGCAATATGACCTCATTCTGACCAGTGGTGTTATTTGTGCAGCGGTTTGAAAGTTTAACTACACTCCTGGAAATGGAAAAAAGAACACATTGACACCGGTGTGTCAGACCCACAATACTTGCTCCGGACACTGCGAGAGGGCTGTACAAGCTATGATCACACGCACGGCACAGCGGACACACCAGGAACCGCGGTGTTGGCCGTCGAATGGCGCTAGCTGCGCAGCATTTGTGCACCGCCGCCGTCAGTGTCAGCCAGTTTGCCGTGGCATACGGAGCTCCATCGCAGTCTTTAACACTGGTAGCATGCCGCGACAGCGTGGACGTGAACCGTATGTGCAGTTGACGGACTTTGAGCGAGGGCGTATAGTGGGCATGCGGGAGGCCGGGTGGACGTACCGCCGAATTGCTCAACACGTGGGGCGTGAGGTCTCCACAGTACATCGATGTTGTCGCCAGTGGTCGGCGGAAGGTGCACGTGCCCGTCGACCTGGGACCGGACCGCAGCGACGCACGGATGCACGCCAAGACCGTAGGATCCTACGCAGTGCCGTAGGGGACCGCACCGCCACTTCCCAGCAAATTAGGGACACTGTTGCTCCTGGGGTATCGGCGAGGACCATTCGCTACCGTCTCCATGAAGCTGGGCTACGGTCCCGCACACCGTTAGGCCGTCTTCCGCTCACGCCCCAACATCGTGCAGCCCGCCTCCAGTGGTGTCGCGACAGGCGTGAACGGAGGGACGAATGGAGACGTGTCGTCTTCAGCGATGAGAGTCGCTTCTGCCTTGGTGCCAATGATGGTCGTATGCGTGTTTGGCGCCGTGCAGGTGAGCGCCACAATCAGGACTGCATACGACCGAGGCACACAGGGCCAACACCCGGCATAATGGTGTGGGGAGCGATCTCCTACACTGGCCGTACACCACTGGTGATCGTCGAGGGGACACTGAATAGTGCACGGTACATCCAAACCGTCATCGAACCCATCGTTCTACCATTCCTAGACCGGCAAGGGAACTTGCTGTTCCAACAGGACAATGCACGTCCGCATGTATCCCGTGCCACCCAACGTGCTCTAGAAGATGTAAGTCAACTACCCTGGCCAGCAAGATCTCCGGATCTGTCCCCCATTGAGCATGTTTGGGACTGGATGAAGCGTCGTCTCACGCGGTCTGCACGTCCAGCACGAACGCTGGTCCAACTGAGGCGCCAGGTGTAAATGGCATGGCAAGCCGTTCCACAGGACTACATCCAGCATCTCTACGATCGTCTCTATGGGAGAATAGCAGCCTGCATTGCTGCGAAAGGTGGATATACACTGTACTAGTGCCGACATTGTGCATGCTCTGTTGCCTGTGTCTATGTGCCTGTGGTTCTGTCAGTGTGATCATGTGATGTATCTGACCCCAGGAATGTGTCAATAAAGTTTCCCCTTCCTGGGACAATGAATTCACGGTGTTCTTATTTCAATTTCCAGGAGTGTATATGTACATAATGAAAAAATTTTGTGGGACAGTGGCCTTTTGGACATCTTTCAATTGGACGCCACTTCGGCGACTTGCGGTTCCCTAACCTACGCCAGCCATCCAACTGGGCAAAGGGAACCTACACTTAAACGTGGAATTCGAACCACGTGACGTTTCTTTAGAGCTCAACATGGTTGAGGGGTGAAGACAGGTTAAAAGCCGCGCGGAATGACCGCGTGGTTAAAGGCGCCATGTCACGGATTGCACGGCCCCTCCCGACGGAGGTTTGAGTCTTCGCTGGGGCGCGCGCGCGCTCGTGTGTGTGTGTATTGTTCTTAGCATAAGTTAGTTTGAGATGGTTTAAGTCTAGAGACCGATGGCCCCAGCAGTTTGGTCCCTCAGGAATACACACATTTGAACAGTTTTGAACAGCTTAAAACACAGACTGAAAAATCCGTGGGCCGACCGAAATTCCATCCTGCTTCCACTTGATTTCCAAGCACGTGCTTTTCCAATAGAACGCGAGGCCCGACTTGCACATAGGTAGTTCGTCTATAGGTTTGGATTAGTGAGGTTGCGAGTATCAAAATATGTGATATAAATGGCCATATCTTTCGTGAAGTGTGGTGTGGGTACTAGCGATGCCTGTCTCTAGGGAGTATGGTCTTTGACCGGCTGTCGGCTGTTCGGTGCGCAGGCGTCTTGGCGACTATTGTGGGTCGCGTTGAGCATTGCGATTCCACTTACGGGCGCGGGACTGGTTCACCGAGAGGGTTCGCTTGTTGGTGTTAGCGGACATGTTTACCTCTGGTATGGTTGCTGCCCCTTGGTGGGATTCCTTGTTTGTTGCCTGTACTGCACTCAGTCTGCAGATCTGAATCCGGGATTCCAGTAACCCTGTGCTACTGACAGTTTTTGACCCTGCATTATACTGTCAAGTTCCGCTATCCTGGTTCTCATTACAGTGCACTGTGATTCAAACCATTCGCACTTTGTGTGCGCGTTCTGACTATCCTATGTTCAGACAATGTGAAGGAGTCATAAACTGTGTTATTACGCCATGGGGGTTTGTTGATGTACTATTAACTTGTGTCGCATCATTGTTGATAGGTTAGTGGCTGTATTAACAACTCCGTAAGGTATGTTATAGTTGTGACCAATGTGAACGTATTCAAGTTGCCAGAAAGATCATTTACGTCTTTTTGGGCTAACGTTTAATTTGTTTATGCCTTTGAGGCCTTACTTATTATCTTGGTATGATTTTCTTGGTCACTTCAAATATTGGTCAAATTAATAAAATTCAATTTCATAGCAATGTTAAACTTATTTCTATTTAGTACATGTATTAAGTATTCCTCCTGTTGCAGGCAGGTTCGCTGAACAATTGGAATTAAAAGTTTACTTGCAGGTCGTTGCCTTTCAAAGCTTTGATTGTAAGCGACTTGTTGTTGCAAACATTCAAATCTGGCCTTCAGGTTTTGAAATATGACTTGCCTTAGAGACTGAATACGAATTACTTGTAACTATTGTAATTTATTTTGCTATTTTCAAGGTTACTATTTTATTATCTGTTGTGTTAATTCATCAATGTTCATTTTCTGTGTTCTCAAATTTTGGTATTCCAGAACTGAGATTTTAAGAAAATTCAAGTTTCATCGGTCTC
The DNA here is from genome assembly GCF_023898315.1 of Schistocerca nitens. Lineage (NCBI taxonomy): Eukaryota > Metazoa > Arthropoda > Insecta > Orthoptera > Acrididae > Schistocerca > Schistocerca nitens. The sequence continues at coordinate 604,051,648 of NC_064614.1, read as the reverse complement.
TAAGTGAGCCTCTAAGTGTTTTTCTTAAATTATTCTTTGTGGAGGTTCTGTTAAAAGACACTAAAAGGGCTTCCACATTATTGTTCATTGTTATTACTGTTAAATTGACATTCAAAATACATTTTTACTTAAATCGTGTCTAGAACTATTTCAGTCTAGCACATAGCTACCTAACGTTTGGTTCAGATTGCAGGGCTGGCCGGGGTGGCCAACCGGTTCTAGCGCTACAGTCTGGAACCGCGCGACCGTTACGGTCGCAGGTTCGAATCCTGCCTCGGGCATGGATGTGTGTGATATCCTTAGGTTAGTTAGGTTTAAGTAGTTCTAAGTTCTAGGGGACTGATGACCTCAGAAGTTAAGTCCCATAGTGCTCAGAGCCATTTGAACCAGATTGCAGGGACTTACAAGCTTAAACTTTTTAGGCCACAAAGTCACCGTAGACCTTAGTATTAGACAGGTATGCAGTTCACAGGTAGGGATGTAGATGTAGATGTAGAGTACTATGACGTCATCAATCGCAATTTCCCCCAGCAGTGCAGTCACCTGTACCGATAAGTTCACTATCTCACTGTGTGTTCTCTTTACATCTTGTTTACTAAGGGAGCAATCACTCTTCGTAACGCTCACTGAGGTATCCATGACTCATCATTAATCACAAGCCTGCAGGATGGCATCCAAGAAATCCTCTTCTTTTCCTTTCAAGGCGGCAAACAAACAGCCACTAAATTGGTTGAGATTCATTCGTTGCAAATTCTAACCGAGAAAAACAGCAGAATACAGCTAAAGACTTAAGATAAATGTGCATAAACTCGCCCACAAGCAATCGGTTTCCAATACTACAACCATTCATAATCGTCCGAAACTGTAAAGAGAGGACACAAGGGAGGAAAAATTGCGGCCGCAGATGCTTAATGTGGAATTCCACTGCGTATTATGTATACATATATATCTGGCGCTCGACAAAATTCCGCATTCCATGGCGGCATATTCTATACAGAAAATTAATAACGGTGAATAACGACCGGGATTCATAATCGCTTCTATGTAGATATTTATTTCCGTGCATTATTTGTGAAGCACGCTTAATAACCGGAGAGAAATTGTAGTATTTGTTTCATAGTCGGATGTTTCAGAGTATCTTTCAGATAAATTAGGTCCCAAACCAGCCCTCCCTCTTAAGCGTCTACCTCAGCTGAGTACGCCCCGCTGCGACGTTTTCTCTCATATTCCTGGTTAAGCGTTACAATAAACAATTTCGGTGCCAGATGTAATATTATGATCTCTGTAGAAAAAACATTAGATATGTTAAGATTGAAATTGTTTGGCGACATTCCTGTATCTTCATCTTTTAGTGTTGAACAGGGCTTGGACAGATGGGACTATCCGTTCATTATTTAATAATAACCATTAAAGTGAAGAAAGCGGTGTACACAGTTATTATTATTGTCCTCCGCCACCTTTTACTGTACACAAGGTGAAGAAATTTGGCTATTCTTCGAGGCTGGAAAAGGAGGTAAGTGAAAACGGATTAATTCCCGCTTGGGTTGGACTGTGTCAAAATGGCTGCTTGCGTGGAGCGTAAAAATTGAACGACCATAATTCTCGCCCTTTTGAAAAGCTTGCAGTCCTTAAATTTCCGATTTCACGGTCAAAATATAAAACGAATAATAGTTTTCTCCAGTCAGTTCATCAGAGAAACCCTCTGCCTCCTGCATACCAATCTAAAGCAAGACATACTTCTTTACCAACCACAATCATGAAATATTGCACTAGGAAGTAACTAGTTCATACCTCTCTCACTAATTTAAATCCCATTTGTGTGCAGCGACGAACAATTCCATCGAGAATCATTCTCAAATCGCAAGCGTATCTGATTTTCATAATTATTAAATTATTTTTCTCTCCCTAAGCAGTAAACAATTATTCTTTCTCCACCAGTAAGCGCAAGTCGCACAGAGGAGATTTTACACTGGTTATCCAGCCTTTGTCTAGCACAATGAGTTGCGCATTAACGTAGATGACAGAACGTTGAGCTGAATCCATGCCCAGTCCGCTACCAGGATTAACAGCTGATTTATATTTGAATGTTTTCATAAATTTTTTATATTAACGCTGAGCCCATACACCAGTTTCGCCTTATACAACTCCTGTCTAGTTGAAACTTCATAACAGATTAAAACTGTATGCCGGACCGAGGCTCGAACTCGGGACTTTCACCTGTCGCGGGCAAGTGCTCTACCAACTTCATAAAAAAAAATCCCATTTTGTTCGTTTTCGTTCGTTGCATCTGCTCGTGGTGGACGTCGCAACACACCCGTTTCAGTTCGTCAGTGATCCATTAACTCATTTTCTTTTTATCACAGAGTGCAGCGAACCCTCTGACCGAACACGCTGAGTTACCGAGCCGGCAAACGAACTGAGCTACCCAAGCACGACACACGACCAGTCCTCACAGCTTCAATTCTGCCAGTACCTAGTCTCCTACCTTCCAAAATTCGCAGAAGCTCTTCTGTCAGGAAGTTTCATATCAGCGCACACTTCGCTGCAGAGTGAAAATGTCATTCTGGAAACATCCCCTAGGCTGTGGCTAAGCCATGTCTCCGCAATATCCTTTCTTCCACGTGTGCTACTTCTGCAAGGCACGCAGAAGAGTTTCTGTGAGCTTTGGAAGGTAGGAGACGAGGTACTGGCAGAATTGAAGCTGTGAGGACAGATCGTGAGTCGTGCTTGGGTAGCTCAGTTGGTAGAGCTCTTGCCCGCGAAAGGCAAAGTTCCCGAGTTCGAGTCTCGGTCCGGCAGACAGTTTTAATCTGTCAGGAAGTTTCATGTCAGCGCACATTTCGCTGCAGAGTGAAAAGGTCATTCCTGTCTACTTCCCAAAGACTTAGGCGACGCACTGATTAAGGTAGTGTACTCAAATTCACGTTCAAATCCATGTCTGGGCATCAAAATTATGAATATCAGGATTTCTTTAAATGACCTCAGGAGATTGCCGAGATTCACCCTTGAAGAGGTCACTTTCCTACACGAATTTAGACATTCATAATACAGCAATAATTTTACTGATATTTTTCAAATGAATTACGCCAAAATTGCAGAACACGAGTAATTTCGAGAATTAGTGCACTCAAGCGCCATAGTACGGCTTGGTGTGCGTCGGTAGAAGTCAGTATATAATGTGCCGATAAATTTAAACAAAAACTGGTCCTCTTGTTGTTTAGCGATGCTGCCCCATATATGATGAAGGCCGGGAAAGCAATTAAAATATTTTATCCTCACCTAAGGAATGTTACATGTTTATGCCACGCGCTGCTTGATGTAGCTGCAACATCACCTCTAAAATATGGCAATGCGAATAAGCTGATATACTCACAAACAAGGTAAACAGACGCACAAAATACAAAGGTGAGACAATTGTGGTAGAATTAATTAAGTCGAAAGATGGCTCCTTTCTTTATTGAAGGTATACTTAAAAGTTTCTGTCCGTGTTGTCGCATTTAGAGATAAACTGGCAGCTTCAGTCTCGCCGCCACAACCTATCTAACCAGTTGGCGAAATTGAATACATGCCGGCATCTTTTACTCTGATAATTTTTATGAAGTTAAGGAATGTCGTAGCGAAGAAAACGCATTGTCATTCACATTTCTATAGACAGACGATAGAAATTTACGAATACCCTTATAATTTTAACGCAGAGTAAGCTAGTGTACTGTAAAATATGAATACTGAGTTCGCGCTAGGAAAGAAATTCGTACGATCGATTACTTTTACCTGAGAATGATGCCTACCACTCAGAGCTAAGAATGCACTTGGCATCACGTGACAAATGGTGGTCCTCTTATACGGCTAGTAATAATATGATGAAGAGCCTCTTGAGCTCTTGATACAGTTGTCAGTTCTATCCCTGAAGATGCCTCCCGCAGATGGGGCGAAACGTCAGTAAATACTTTTAAACAAGCACCCCTAAAGTTTTAGCAAAAGTAAATACCGGGCAATGCCTTCATTGAATTGTTAAGTATTAATAAAATTCACAGTTTAGTACACCTTATTCCTGTTTCGATGCTTGATCTCTGTTCAGTTTTTGACGGGCTATTCACTCGGCCATCTTACCACTAAATATGAGAGGGGTGCGAGGGTAGTTTCCCTTGTTAGGACTTACGGATTCCCTTGACATTCCAGGCGTGTCGATGTTGTGACAGCCCGAAATGAATACAGAGGCGGCACGTAGGAAAAGTGTCGCACTACCTTACGTGCAAGATTATGTGGTGATACAATACCACATTTTTTGTCGTGTTTTGTTGATTTTGGTTCTGTTTATATTGTGTACTGATTTGCAAATATGTTACAGAAATTAACCGAAGGGAAAGATGTAGCACGGTTTAATAAGTGGAGGTCATCTGGACGCCAGGGAGATGAATGAATGAAAGAAAAAGTTCAGAGAAGCTGTCCTCTTCGAGAGCTACACAAAAGCCGTGTTTTCACTGTGACCCATTGTTAATGAGGGTGAATAATGCTGTTATTTTGCTTCTCCGTGATCCTTACACAAGGAGGGATAATCGTAGTTCAGATGTTTTTCAGTCCGCTTAGAGTTGCCACTAAAGCGGCCCTTCGACGATCAATAATATCGCACAATAATATTGTGCAATAATCCTGTGGTTCGGAATGATGAACGATAAATACGTTGCTGTTGTGATTGTTTCTCTGCTTTGTTGCTAGCGGGAAAAAGTGGATGAAAAAATTCGTTGAGGGAGCGCCAAAGTTGTCTCCCGAAATCTTGTTGACCGAACTGAAGTTGATCAAAAAAAGAGATCATCGTAACTTTTGGTGTGCTTATGGGTCAATGCACACATTGCTCCCCCCTAAAACATAGACATTTGAGTCGGGCGGGGTGGCCGTACGGTTCTAGGCGCTACAGTCTGGAACCGAGCGACCGCTACGGTTGGAGGTTCGAATCCTGCCTCGGCCATGGATGTGTATGACGTCCTTAGGTTAGTTCGGTTTAATTAGTTCTAAGTTCTAGGCGACTGATGACCTCAGTAGTTAAGTCACATAGTACCATTTGAACTATAGGCATTTGATTTTGATTCCACGTAAGCAGATAGTGCGATTGATGACTTGCATACGTGTGGAGGGGGGCGCAATATCGGTGAGCAGATATAAAATATTGCTGTGTTTCAGCGTAAGCGTGTAGATAAGCACAAGATTTATATTTTACGATATTTCAAAATGGTTCAAATGGCTCTGAGCACTATGGGACTCAACATCTTAGGTCATAAGTCCCCTAGAACTTAGAACTACTTAAACCTAATTAACCTAAGGACATCACACACACCCATGCCCGAGGCAGGATTCGAACCTGCGACCGTAGCATTACGATATTTCGATTGCTGTAAAACCATAAAAAATCACTTCAGGATAGTGTATTATTATTAGTTAAATCACTAAATTAAAGACTAAAAACGACAGAAACAATAAATTAGACACTTAGCGTGACAGTATATACGTAATAGAGATCGATTAAATTATCAAAAAATAAAAAGATGAAATTAATCTGTTCATAAGGGAATTACCTTACAAAATACAAAAGTAACGTATACTGCAAGACGTCATAGGTAACGAGTTATCTCTGAACGGAGCATAGTCTCGTTCGATTATCAAAGAGATCACTTAAAAAAAAAGAAAAAAAAGGAAAATGGCCTGTCGCGACGTGGAAAAGTAACGCTGAACAATACGTGCGGCAAGAGAAAATTCATAAATTACTTATGATTCCATCTGCTACTGATTTTTCAACGTTGGTAGCAGTATATTACGAATAGGGTTGGAATAAAAAGATATTATTTTGTTATTGTAAACCAACAAAGATTTGATCAGCCTGATCGGAAAGTATTAGTAAATCGCACAGTATTGACTCCAGGTCAGACCACAATGCATAACAGCACACTTATAGTGTCGCTTTTTTCTGATAGACAGTGGTAGCAATTTATCTGGTTTTGCAGAGTTATGATAAACGGTGGCAACTAGTCATACCCATAGGTTGCTAAAACTTATCTGCAGTCTTCATCACTTTGCTTATGTTCAATAGGTAATTAGCACCAGCCCAACACGGCGGAGAGTCACGATGTCCATTGATCGAACGCACTTGATTTTATTGCGGAATGCAGGACGGAAATGAGAGTGGTTAGCCGGTACGCCCTCGTGTTGCTCCAGACATAACGTTCCTGCACTGACGGAGACTCCACTCCGTGAAACAAGTGGAAAAACTTTCCACCATACCTGCCGCCGAGCTTAGTTCCGGTACATCTGTAAAACTTTGCTCGGAGTGAAGCACGCAGTAAATTTTCCACAATCTCTCTGTCCCTGCAGCAGTTCGTGGCAGACAAAATTCAGTCACGAAGTCGTAATTTACTGTGAAACGACTAGTACTTGTTACGTGTGCATTTGAGAGAATTTATATCTTACGGAGGAATGCTCCCTGCGTACAAAAGGCCAGGGACATGAAAGTATCTTAAAATCTCTACTTAATTTTTTTCCAGACGTCATGGAGTGAAAAATCTGTTACCTTAGCCACAGACTAAAACGATACTGCTGTTACAGCAACGCTTTGTCGTTGACAAATCTCCACGCTATTTAAGGAGTAAAAAATATGAGAATAATTCCTAATATTTCAGAGTATCGGAAGGCACGATATTCCAGGTGGTGAACTTCAGAGAAACGTGTTCTGTTAATCCTTATTGTAGGCTACCAATTCATCATGAAACTTCATGTTAACAACATATAAGCATATAATGTTTTATACTGTGAAGATGACCATTTCGAATCAAAAAAGATAACAGTTGGTCATTAGTTGTTTTTTTCCATACAAAATTAGGATCTCTTCATAATTCACACATAAGAGTTTTGTGGAGGTTACGCGTTTGTATTACGTCATCCTTCTTCAAACGGCAGGCGTCCAAGCCCGAATTTGGTCGTTTATGGGTTCCTTCACATACTCAAAGCGAATCCCATAGTGTTTACTTCAACAAAGCGACATTGTAGTCTTTTGCAACTCATCGTGCGGCTACAGCTGAGCATGACACGCTTTGTCGTGTACAGAGAGTACGCGTTGTTCTTTTTTTTTTTTAACATTCCACTGTACCAATACTTCTATTCCACTGCAAACGTGATCTTTTCCGATCAACGCTTACCAGAACAATTGTAATCTCTGTTGGCACCAGAGTTCTTTTATCTTTAGCTTCTTGCCTTATTACTTCACACGCAGATACAGGTAAATTGAAACTGAAACTGGTATGCAGGAGAAAAACAGTGACAACAGTAAAAGGAAAACATAGAGACATGTGTATTGAGCGATGAGGACTAAAATACTGAGAGGAATTAAATAAGACTCCTGATCCAGGTTTTTAACTGACTGCTTCAGCAATACATACACCAGTATACAGTATTTTGCGATCGTACCCTACGAATATGATTTACGACCTTAGCGTGTACTACTGGGAATGGATCTTTAGATTCCATCATTCCAGTTACAAATTCTAACTGTGTTCTGCAACCTTTTTATTTTGAACTTCTGAAAGCTATGCAATTACGCATTTACGGGGGGGGGGGGGGGGGGGAGTTAGAAAATAAGTTTCCACTGTCGACTGTGGTCAGAGTTGTGTGATATGGGCGAAAGACGACACGGCGACATTGTGTTCAGCTTGGAACAGCTCGTGCGTTACCATGAATCTGCCAATGACCTTCTATTTCGGACTGCGACGGGGGATGAAACGTGGGTCCACCATTACACGCCCGAATCGAAGGCCGCATCCATGGAGTGGAAACATCCGTCATCACCTGTCCGAAAGAAGTTAAAAAGCTCTCCGTCTGCAGGTAAAGTGGTGCTCACCTTTTTCTGGGACGCCAAAGGAGTTTTACTGCTGGACTTTCTGGGGGATGCTACCATCAATGCTGCGCGGTACTGTGCCACTCTGTCGAAATTGAAAGAGGTGATTCGGAAAAAGCGGCCTGGCCTTCTCAGATCTGGCGTTCTGCTGTTGGATGACAATGCGACACCACACACGGCGACGGCAACGCACAACCATACTGCAACTCTTGGTTGGGAGCGCCTACACCATCCGCCTTACAGTTCGGATCTCGCACCAAGTGACTTACATCTGTTTCCTACTTTGAAGAAGACTTTCAGTGGAAGGCGCTTTGGCAGCAATGCTGACGTCAAACAAGCCGTTCAACGCTTCTTCCGTATGCAACGCTCTGATTTTTTCCTTTAGGCTGTTTGAAGCTTATTAAGCGGTGTAACAAATGACTCAATGTACTTGGAAATTATGTAGAAAAATAAAGATGAGTATTATCTTTAATGTCTCATTCTCTCTTTTTTTTTCCTATCACATAACTCTAACCACATTCGACAGGGGAAACTTGTTCCAACCGACCCATGTATATTGCTTGTCACATGAATTTATTTTTACGTTTTGCGTAGGAATTGTCTATCACTATAGATGTAGGCTAGTGAGTTTGACCCGTCGCAGCATGACTAATGTAACCATAGCTTCCCAGCCTTCCACTTGCTACTAGACTGTTTTAGCAGCAGGCACATTCCCTTATCATTTTCTCGAAATAGTTTCAAGAATATCTCGTTATGGTCACAGCGACATAAACTATGCTGCTTCGATATGTGAATTCATACGTTTTTCAAAATTTTTCAATTTGAGAATGTGTAGTCTTTATACTATATGGTTGCCTAAGGTATTTTAGCTGTCAAAAACAAACTAAATCTAAACTCTATCAGTGTAAATTAATAGCCAGTACGCGAGCTCAGAAATATGAGGCGAAATACACGATGTTTCAGTAAAGATTAATACGATTTCAAAGGGTTGTAAATTCTGCATAAATGAGTCAGAAACTTGGGGTAAACTCAAAATTATGCCGAGAACTCAAAGTTTTTATTTTCAAAAGAAGTCATTCGAATTTACTGTGGTACATATCGTCTATGCATGGGCATACACCTTGGGTTCTTTTTTACAATATCGTTTCCATTAGAGCCTACAGATGTCCATATTCGACTATGATCATAGGAGATACTGGACTCTCGTTGTCTGTTTCTCAAACAGGTTTCTACGTGTCCAACGACGGCACAGCGAGTAGGACGCCATTGTTGGGCATGGCAGAATACGTAGAGGTTGTTATAAATTTAACAGTGTTTGGAATTTGTGTGGCATCGGTGCTGAGTAAATATTTCTGCTCAAATGTGGGTGAATGTTACTGTACTACTGTACTCTTTTATTGTTGTTACTTGTGATGGAATTACCTATAATTATTTAAACTGAGGCTCATTTTCCAACGAGCTTCGTTACCATGACCGTGACTGTTTAAGATTGCGGGATCCCTAACATGTGGATCCAAATATGCTACAGTATCGCATGTTAAGATACCAGTCGCATATGGGAGGGGGGGGGGGGGGGGAATCGTTCTCTCACAACTTGTTATTTGTAATTTAGACAATAATATCATAAAGTAACAATAAGAGCTCTGTAGGTGCTGAAGAGATTGAGGAAATGTATGACGAGATAAAATAAATTATTCAAATAGTTAATGGAGACTAAAATTTAATAGTCAAGGGGCCCGGAATTCGATAATAGGAAAAGGAGGAGATGGAAAGGAAGTAGGCGAATATGGACTGGGGATAAGGGATGAAAGTGGAGGCCACCTGATAAAATTTTACACAGAGCATAACTTAATCATCGCTAACAACTGGTTTAAGAGTCGTGAAAGAAGGTTGTATACATGGAAGAGACCTGGAGACACCGGAAGGTTTCAGACTGATTATGTAATGGTAATACAGACATTTAGGAACCAGGTTTTAAATTGTAGCACATGTCCAGGGACAGAGGTGGTTCTGACAACAATTTATTGGTTATGAACTGCAGATTAAAACTGAAGAATCTGTAAGAAGACAGGAATTTAAGGAGATGGGACCTGGATAAACTGAGAGAATCAGAGGTTGTAGGGGGTTTCAGAGGGAGCATTAAGGAACGATTGACAAGAACAGAGGAAAGGAATATAGTAGAAGTAGGATGTGTAGCTTTGAGAGATGAAACAGTGAAGGAAGCCGAGCATCAAGTAGATAAGAAAACTTAGAAGTGCAGTAAATGATCACCAACGTCTAAAAAATTAGATCGACAGGAAGTGCAAAATGGCTAAACAGGAATGGCTAGAGGAAAAATGTAAGGATGTAGAAGCATGTGGTCACTAGTGGTAAGACAGATGTCGCCTACAGGAAAATTAAAGAGAACTTTTGAGAAAAGAAAATCAAGAGCTCAGATGGAAAACCAGTCCTAAGCGAAGAAGGGAAAGCAGAAAGGTGGAAAGAATATGTAGATGGTCTGTGCTTGGGAAATAGACTTGAGGGCATTATTACGGAAAGGGAAGAGGACGTTGAGGAAGATGAGAAGAGAGATATGAATCTGTGTCAAGAATTTGACAAGGCAGAGAGATAGTAAAGGACTTGGAAGAACAGTTGAACGGAATGGACAATGTCTTAAAAGGAGGATATAAGATGAACATCAACAAAAGCAAAACGATGTTAATTGAATGTAGTCCAATTAAAACGTGTGATGCTGAGGGAATTAGATAAGGAAATGAGACACTTAAAGTAATAGATGAGTTTTGCTATTTGGGCAGCAAAATAACTGATGATGATCGAAGTAGTCGAAGCAGGGAGGATATAAAATGTAGACTGCGATGGCAGGAAAGCGTTTCTGAAGAAGAGAAATTTGTTAACATCGAGTATAGATCTGTCACGAAGTCTTGTCTGAAAGTAATTGTACGGAGTGAAGCCCTGTATGGAAGTAAAACATAGGCAATAAACAGTGTAGGCAAGAAGACATTAGAAGATTTTGAAGTGTGGTGCTACAGAAGAATGCTGTAGATTAGAAGAAACCCTTCAGCTCATAAATTCAGAAAGAGCTTCAGCATGAAAGAAATGGTTCCGAGATTTCCTTAAGAGACATCCCACTTTATCGATGAGAACTCCTCAGTGTCTCGCAGCAGCTGGAGTGAAAGCTTCTACTTCAGAGAATGAAGCGAGATGTTTTGATACGAAGTCAACCATAATACACGCCGATTGTTCAATGTTGTCGAAACTGGGGTGACGTCTGTGCAGCACAAACAGCAAGGTTATTGCTGTGAAAGGGGAGAGACAAGTTGCTGCCTTTACCTCAGCAGGAAGGGGAAATCTCATCAAAGTTTTGACTTGTATGGACGCAGCTGGAACTTCTGTACCGCCACTAACCGTCTTCCCAAGGAAGAATATGAAGCAGCAATTGCCGGCCGTTGTGGCCGAGCGGTTCTATGCGCTTCAGTCCGGAACAGCGCGACCGCTACGGTCGCAGGTTCGAATCCTGCCTCGGGCATGAATGTGTGTGACGTCCTTAGGTTAGTTAGGTTTAAGTAGTTCTAGGGGACTGATGACCTCAGACGTTAAGTCCCATAGTGTTCAGAGCCATTTGAACCATTTGAAACAGCAATTAATGGGTAGTGCACCTGAAGCATCCTTAACAGCTTTTCATCCAAGTGGCTGGATACGGATTGATATCTTCACTCAATGGTTTCATCATTTTGTGAGTCATGTACTGCCATCTTCAAATGACCCTGTCATTTTTATTCATGATGGACAGTATTCCCGCACGAAGAATGTCGACGTTTTAAATAAATTACACGAAAAAAAATTGCGTATTGTATGTTTGACACCTCACTCAACCTTTAAAATGCACCCAACTGACGTTGGATTTATGGGGCTCTTGAAAACCTACTGTGTCCAAGAGATATAAACGTGGTTGGCACGTAACCCAGGTAGTGTTGTCACCCCATGATTAATAACCAGGTTATTTGGAGCAGCTTAAAACGTAGCAGCAACCGTAGAAACGTCTGTGAATGCCTACATAAAAACATGTCTCATCCTGTGTACCGGAAACATACTTAGGGAGCATAAATTTACAGTTTATCACCATGCCGGAAACGAAAATGAAACTAGTAACGTTGATGGTAAAGCTGCAGGTCTACAGACATCACACCTCTCCCACAGATGCAAAGCCATCTGGAGATACAACCATTCAAGTAGGTCTAACATCGCGTTATTGCTCTGCCAAGAATAAAGCAGCCAAAAAGTTGTTGGGGAGAAGAGTGGAAAAATCTTCAAAGCAGAAGAATTGTCTAGTGTCTCGGCAACCAATGTCCACCTTGATGACAGTGGCGATACACACAGCAGTGAGGACGGTGACACAGAGTGTCTGTGCTGCACAGAAGGCTTTTCTGACGACAAACAGAGGGAAAAATGGACACAGAGCGCGAAATGTTAATGCTGGGCTCATGAAGATTAGGTTGTTGCCAGTAATTATGTGAAAATAAACATAAGCAGAGCGAAAAAAGGATAACAGAAATCAATGAATATGTAAATGCTTTACGGTCATATGTCATTATTAAGTAATAACAAATATTATTATTGTCTCACTTAGGAAACCTTTACCGCATTTCTTTCAAATGCCTTGTTTGCGAAGATTTAATAATCAGACTTAAAGATGGTTCATTGTTGCAAATACGCTAAATGAATGGTAAAAATAAATAATGCAAGATTTTCTTACCATGATAACAAAAATAATTTCAGTTACTTTTAGGTCTTAAAATGGGTTTACCAAACTGTGCTCATATAGGCACCTTTCCTCTATTTTCAACGAAATTCATGCCACAAGTTGTAACTGAATTGCAACTTTGAAACGGAGAAACAAATCTACGTTTGTTGCTATCTTTTCGCCACTCACCTCGACAAACACTGGCTAATAAACGAGTGAGTGACGTAATTGCTCCAGGAAGACTCCTAACAGCAACCACATGAACCAGAAACTTACAACTAGCGCCAAGGAAAACATTTAGTTCCGATACGCAAGTTAAAACTCATCCCATTTTTCTGTCATCATTCGTGTAGAAAAAGCACAGGCAACCTTTGGTGACCCGTGGGCCTGATTCAGATAGTTACTTAAGATCACACGACATCTCATCACGCGCCCCCATCTCGTGGTCGTGCGGTAGCGTTCTCGCTTCCCACGCCCGGGTTCCCGGGTTCGATTCCCGGCGGGGTCAGGGATTTTCTCTGCCTCGTGATGGCTGGGTGTTGTGTGCTGTCCTTAGGTTAGTTAGGTTTAAATAGCTCTATGTTCTAGGGGACTGATGACCATAGATGTTAAGTCCCATAGTGCTCAGAGCCATTTGATTTGAACCTCATCACGTGACGTCACAGCAGCGCTCCTAGTTCAGAAAGCGAAAAGTTTCGTGATGTTAATGTTTATGGCATAACGCATCGATGTGAATGTCACCCCTTCCCGATACTCACGCCAACAAATTATGCCTCAAAACATGCGTTTCTGAGAGTATATTCATTTCATGTTCGTTTCATCTTCAGATGTTTATATGTATATACCCGTCCTGTTTTACAATAACTACCTTAGAAACTTCCGTTGCAAAATTCTGCAGCGTCATTAGCAAAGAAATAATGTTCAAGAAACCTAAATTAATGTAAACGTCTGAATATGGGATGGCAGGTACCTTGAAATGTCATCACGGAAATACTCTATGCGCTCAAAAGTATCCAGAAACCCCAAAAACATACATTTTTCATATTAGTTGCATTGTGTTGCCACCTACTACCTGGTACTCAATATCAGTGACCTCAGTAGTCATTAGACATCGTGATATGTGGGCAGGTCAGGTGACTGGATGTCACTTGCGTCATACGGCTGTACACGAAATTTCCACACTCCTAAACATACCTAGGTCCACTTTTTACGATGTGATAGTGAAGTGGAAACATGAAGGGACACGTAGAGCTCAAAAGGGTACAGGCCGACCTCGTCTGTTGACTGACAGACACCGCCGACAGTTGAAGAGGGTCATAATGTTCAATAGGTAATCCAGACCATCACACAGGAATTCCAAACTGCATCAAGATCCGCTGCAAGTACTATGACAGTTAGGCCGGAGGTGAGAAAACTTGGATTTCATGGTCGAGCGGCTGCTCATAAGCCACACATCACGCCGGTAAATGCCAAACGACGCTCATTTGGTGTAAGGAGTGACGAGTCACGGTACACAATGTGGCGATCCGATGGCAGAGTGTGATTATGGCGAATGACCGTTGAACGTCATTAGCCAGCGTGTGTAGCGCCAACAGTAAAATTTGGAGGCGGTGGTGTTATGGTGTGGTCGTGTTTTTCATGGAGGCGCTCCGCGGACTGGCCTGCACAGAGCCCTGACCTGAATCCTATAGAACACATTTCACCCCTTGATTTGCGTGGCACTATCACAGCACAGGCCTACATTGATGTTTTAAGGGCCTTCTTGCTTCTCACTGCATTTCGGGGATGGACATTCGATCTTTCAACACGGTCCAGCACATGTTCATAATGCACAGCCTGTGGCGGAGTGGTTGCACGACAATAACATCCCTATGATGCACTGGCGTGCACGGAGTCCTGACCTGAAAACTATAGAACACCTCTGGAACGCCGATTTTGTGCCAGGCCTCACCGACCGACATCGATACCTCTCCTCAGTGCAGCAGTTCGTGAGGAATTGGCTGCCATTCCCCTAGAAACCTTCCAGCAACTGATTGAAAGTATGCCTGCGGGAGTGGATGCTGTCACCAAGGCCAAGGGTGGAACATTACCGATGGAGGGCGCCACGAACTTGTAAGTCATTTTCAGCTAGGTATCCGGATACTTTTGATCACAGGTTGCTGCCAACTCATATAAAATGCCTTCAGTTTCAGCAGTCGCAGTGTTGTAATACATCCACAACGGACAAGAATTATTTACAAATGTTAATAAGAGAAAGAACAGGAAGCTGTTGTTGAGCAATGTGTTTCGTAGATACATCCCTTTTCACTTTATATTCCGTCACAACTGATAGTGATTCGTGACACGGTAAGCAAATCGGTTTATCTTTGTTTATGGTAATGCCATTGATTTTGGGAATAAACTCAGTAAATTCGCTCGAAAACACTTGCACGAAATTAATCCTAGATTGCTAAACCATCGCAAAATTTACTACTGCGGTAGGCCATAAAATATGACTTTCTAACCTAATTTGGAATGTAATACACCACTGGAAATGTAATAATTGTAATTAGCTAATTATAACCCATAAATTATACCTTCCTTTGAATAAAATACGGAGTGGTAAACTTTACGATGGTTTAGTAGCAATCATTTTCCTTCCTTTAATGTTAGGGAAAACCTTAAAAGTTTCAGTGGATTGCGGTATAAGCTGCAAATACGAGACGAGCCAGCATCGGCGGAAATATACGAAAACGCGTCCTGGGCACAGTACAATACGTACGCCTCGCTCTCTCCCTAGGCACCTTTCGCGCACCGAACTGAAACCAATCGCTGCCCGCATCCGGTTGCGCACCCGAGATGTAGACGATACAGAATGATAGCAGCACCTCCCACTGACTTTTTTCTTTTAACTCGCTGGAACAAGCCGGGACCGGAGATTTAAAATAGCACAGGTGTGTTAAATCGCAACGAAACTGTAATTTGCCGTTTCACCAGCATCAGTGAACATGAAATACATGACCAGCATGATGCGATAGGCGGGGGGCAAAAGGTGAAGTAGTGTGTGTGTGTTTGTGTGTGTGTGTACAGAATGCCCAAGGTAAGTTGAGCTTCGTTCCGATGTTGTGATCGTTACATATCGGTAACTTCGTGTCGACTGCCTATTGTTTACGACTGCCAACGCATGCGTACCAACATACGTTGAGCATTACTCCGAAGTTGTGATCGGTACATATTGCCTTTAATTTTAATTTTAATAATGAACAGCCTCAGTTGCATCGTTTACCTAGAATTTACCTAGGTTTCAGGCGGGATAACCCAACCTTCTTCAGAATAACAGTATCTACTGTTTGTCCATAGTGGACATTGTCAAGCTAAAACTACAAATCCACAAATTATCGTCAAACTATAAAACTTATCTGGCACTGCCTCGGCCGCACCTCGCAACCGCGATGCAGCGGCCACGAGTGCTATACTGTCCAGTACTCTGTTGGTCAATACGGGGATGACGCTGGTATTGTCGTCCGGTGATGTCCTAAGTCTACGCGCTCGACTGGAGACAGGTCTGTTGATCGAGTAGTCCAAGACGTAGACACTGTGAAGAGCACGTTGGATTAACAGCGATATGTGGACGAGCGTTATCCTGTTGGAAAACAACCCCTGGAATCCTGCTCATGAGTGACAGCACAACAGGTCGAATTACCAGATTAATGTACAGTTTTGGAGTCAGAGTCAGAGTGCGTGGGATAACAACAAGACCTCCTTCTGTCATACGAAATCGCATCCAAGACCATAACTCCAGGTGAAGGTCCTGTGTGTCTAGAACGGAGACGACCTACACTGGCATTGAAGAAGAACCAGTTTTCATCAGAAAACATAGCAGACCGCCAGCCTGTAATCTGACGAAATCTCGCTTGACACCACAGACGTCGCAATAGGTGGTGGTTCAAAAAATGGTTCAAATGGCTCTGAGCACTATGCGAATTAACTTATGAGATCATCAGTCGCCTAGAACTTACAACTAATTAAACCTAACTAACCTAAGGACATCACACACATCCATGCCCGAGGCAGGATTCTAACCTGCGACCGTAGCGGTCGCTCGGCTCCAGACTGTAGCGCCCAGAACCGCACGGCCACTCCGGCCGGCTATAGGTGGTGGTTTGGGGTCAGTGGAATGCACGCTATGGGGAGTGTGGCTCGGATCTATCCTTGAAGTAACCGATTTGTAGAAGTTTGTTGCGTCCGGGTGGTGCAAGCTGCTGCTCATATTGCTGCTGGAGATGCAGTACGATGCAACAGGACCCGCGTAGGATTAGCCGAGCGGTCTAGGGCGCAGCAGTCACGGACTGTGCGGCTGGTCCCGGCGGAGGTTCGAGTCCTCCCTCGGGCATGGGTTTGTGTGTTTGTCCTTAGGATAATTTAGGTTAAGTAGTGTGTAACCTTAGGGACTGATGACCTTAGCAGTTAAGTCCCATAAGATTCCACACACATTTGAACATTTATTTATTTTTTATTTATTTTTTTTTTTTTTCAACAGGAGCGTTACACAGAACACGGTGGTCTTCCCTCGCTGTAGTGCAGCGTGAAAGTCCAGAGACCGCTGTTTTCGCGACCGTACGTTCGCGTGGTTACCGCTGCCATCAATCATTTACAGAGATTACATTCTTGCCAAGTCTTTCTCCAGTATCGCAGGACAAACATCCAGCTTCTCGCTGCCCTTTTGCACGACCTCCTTTAAACTCACTGAGGTACTGATAAAGGCGTCTTTGTCACCTTAAACGCATTCTTGACCAGCATCAACTCACTACGTCCAATCTCACAGGTACGTATCGCAGATATTTAAAGCAAACCTGATCTACATACTCACTGTGGCGCTCTTATGCGACTGGTGGGAGATCTGAGTACACGTCGCCTTTCAGATGTACGTAGAAACATAGAAACACGCCTACTCACTTTCGTTTATGTCGCACAACTCAAATGGTTCAAATGGCTCTGAGCACTATGGGACTCAACTGCTGAGGTCATTAGTCCCCTAGAACTTAGAACTAGTTAAACCTAACTAACCTAAGGACATCACAAACATCCATGCCCGAGGCAGGATTCGAACCTGCGACCGTAGCGGTCTTGCGGTTCCAGACTGCAGCGCCTTTAACCACACGGCCACTTCGGCCGGCCTCGCACAACTCCTTATTGGCGTTGCGATCTTTTTTTATTTTTTTATTTTATTATTATTTTTTTGGGTCTGTGTATATTGCGCCGATTACAAGTATTCGTTTCACCACCAGCTGGTACAACTGTACACATTTTCCGCAAACCTTGCTAATATCTTAATTCTTTTGAATTCTGTTAAAAACTGAATAGCGCTGTAGTAACTATAGAGTAACCTGAACCAGTCTCCCTTTGTAGCGACCGACTTCTGCGGGTCCCTGGCTGCACTCAGTCCATTACGGCGTGTCCGCAGTCCCGCGCACTCTGCCCGGACAGCACGGCGTGGCCTCCGGCTCGGCCTGAAGAACGGCCGGCACGCGTGCCTTCGCTCGCTGTTTAATGGCTCAATCGGCTGAGCGGCGCCGGCTAGCGGCTGACGCAGGCCGTGTTTTACGCGGGCCGACGTGGCGCGTATTACGCGTGATGTATAGCGGCGGCGGCCGGCATTAAACGCGATTAGCGCAGTAATGAAGGCGCCCGGCGACGGGCAAGGCTGATTGCGTCACGGACGCCATTACGACCTGTTAGCGCGTCCCCGCCGGCCGGCCCTGCTCTTTGCGAGCGCTCGGCTCAGCACACAGGGCGACAACTGCCCGCTTTACAGCCACTCGGCGTGCAAAGCGCCCTGCGAAAAGCCGTCGCCGGCGGCGAGCTTCAGGGATGATCAGCCACCGGCTGACTTGAAACTTGTTTCCACACATGATCCAACATTGACGAGGGGCAGTCGTAGAATTTTCATTATTATCTCCAAAAAATCAAGCTGCAGATATAATACTCTATGTATTAGATTGGTGCTTGTTTTTCGTATTGGTATTCCGGTTGCACTGTGTTTACACTACTGGCCATTAAAATTGCTACTCCATGAAGATGACGTGCTACAGACGCGAAATTTAACCGGAAGAAGATGCTGTGATATACAAATGATTAGCTTTTCAGAGCATTCAGAAAAGGTTGGCGGCGGTGGCGACACCTAGAACGTGCTGATATGAGGAAAGTTTCTAACCAATTTTTCATACACAAACAGCAGTTGACCGGCGTTGCCTGGTGAAACGTTGTTGTGATGCCTCGTGTAAGGAGGAGAAATGCGTACCATCACGTTTCCGACTTTGATAAAGGTCGGATTGTAGCCTATCGCGATTGCGGTTTATCGTATCGCGACATTGCTGCTCGCTTTGGACGAGATCCAATGACTGTTAGCAGAATAAATAATCGCTGGGTTCAGGAGGGTAATACGGTACGCCGTGCTGGATCCCAACGCCCTCGTATCACTAGCAGTCGAGATCACAGGCATCTTATCCGCATGTCTGTAACGGATCGTGCAGCCACGTCACGATCCCTGAGTCAACAGATGGGGACGTTTGCAAGACAGCAATCATCTGCACGAACAGTTCGACGACGTTTGCAGCAGCATGGACTATCAGCTCAGAGACCATGGCTGCGGTTACCGTTGACGCTGCATCACAGACAGGAGCGCCTGCTATGGTGTTCTCAACGACGAACCTGGGTGCACGAATGGCAAAACGTTATTTTTTCGGATCAATCCAGGTTCTGTTTACAGCATCATGATGCTTCAAAAATGGTTCAAATGGCTCTGAGCACTGTGGGACTTAACTTCTGAGGTCATCAGTCCCTTAGAACTTAGAACTACTTAAACCTAACTAACCTAATGACATCACACACATCCATGCCCGAGGCAGCATTCGAACTTACGACCGTAGCGGTCGCGCGGTTCCAGACTGTAGGGCCTAGAACGGCTCGGCCACCCTGGCCGGCATGATGGTCGCATCCGTGTTTGGCGACATCGCGGTGAACGCACATTGGAAGCGTGTATTCGTCGTCGCCATACTGACGTATCACCCGGCGTGATGATTGGTTACACGTCTCGGTCACCTCTCGTTCGCATTGACGGCACTTTGAACAGCGGACGTTACATTTCAGATGTGTGACGACCCGTGGCTCTACCCTTCACTCGATCTCTGTGAAACCCTACATTTCAGAAGGTTAATGCACGACCGCAGGTTGCAGGTCCTGTACGGGCCTTTCTGGATACAGAAAATGTTCGACTGCTGCCCTGGCCAGCACATTCTCCAGATATCTCACCAACTGAAAACGTCTGGTCAATGGTGGCCAAGCAACTGGCTCGTCACAATACGCCAGTCACTACTCTTGATGAACTGTGGTATTGTGTTGAAGCTGCATGGGCAGCTGTACCTGTACACGCCATCCAACTCTGTTTGACTCAATGCCCAGGCGTATCAAGGCCGTTATTACGGCCAGAGGTGGTTGTTCTGGGTACTGATTTCTCAGGATCTATGCACCCAAATCGCGTGAAAATGTTATCACATGTCATTTACAGTATAATACATTTGTCCAATGAATACCCGTTTGTTATCTGCATTTCTTTTTGGTGTAGCAATTTTAATGGCTAGCAGTGTATTTAGCGATTGGCATTTTTTATTTGCAGTTCACTGTTGCAGTCTGAGTTTTCATACCGTCATTATGTCATTTGGAGGTAGTGAGTGCAGCTGTGGACGCTATAAATGTGGTGCCAAGTCGAGAAATCGGAACATTTCTGACACATTGTTCTGTTTGAGTTCAATTGAAGGGTGACACAGCGAAGGCAGTCAGAAACATTTACGCCATGCATGAGAATAATGGCACTGGACGGAGCAAGGCAAGTAAATGGTTTTCTCCTTTTGAGCAGGATCGTTCTGACATTAGGGACTTTCCACGTCCTGGAAGGCCTTCGGATTTTGGCGAACATCGTTTAAAAGCATTAATCCGCAATGATCCACGTCAGAGTAATCGAGAACTTCCAAATGTGATGAACAATGATCATTCCACCATCGTGTGACATTTGCATGCAGTCAGAAAGGTTAAAAAATCGGACGTATAGGTGTTACATGCTCTAAGCCAGACTCACAAAAATGAGTGGGTGGCCCTATGTGCATCTCTGTTCACCATCAATTTCATTGTGAACAACACCAACCATTCTTATGCTGTACCGTTGGTGGTGGCGGAAAATGGTGTCTTTACGCCAGCATAAGGTTAATAAATGGAATGATTGAGCGTAACCAAAGCAGCAGTTCCCATTACAAAGACTTGCGCGCATCCACAAATCATAATGTTATGCATCTGGTGGTACAATGACAGTATGGTGTACTGCAAATTGTTTCCCCGAGGTGTAACCATAACTGCTGACGTTTGCTGTCAACAACTGAGGAGTCTTACAGAGGTAATCATAGAACAACGACCAGGAACATTGCGTAAAACGATGCTCCTCCACGATAACAACCAACGGCATTCTGCTAGACTGACAGAAAACTCTATAGAGGAGTTGCCTTATTCTGCTGATCTTACGCCCTCAGATTTTCGCCTTTTCCGCTCTCTATCGATTAACCTTCAAGGAATTTCCTTTTCGGATGAGAATGACCGAAGATGGTTCGACGGGTTGTTCGCCTCAAAATCACGTGATTTCAACGGTCGCGGATTCGAAAAGTTTCCCCATCGTTGGCAGACTGTTGTAAATACTGAAGGAGAAAGTAATATTGCCTGATTTTTGTACTTTCAACATTGCAGCACAATCAGCAATCGTGTTAATCGAATATATAAGAAACTATCATTACCGCAATCGAGGCTCAGAGTTTCTTATATATTATTGACAAAGTCACTGTTATGTGTATCTGTTACGTTTAAAACTTAAGGAAAACCGCTACGAACGTATACATCAAGCCAATACACACGCAAACTAAAGTGATGAATGAAATTTGTACCAAAGTCGAGATTCGAAACTGGATAACCCGTTCAGTGGACAGAAGCCCTAACCAGCACGCCACACTGGCACAGTGGCATTGCACAACAGCACGGACTACCCTAGCATGCTTCCCTCCTCAATCCAAATTCCCATTCACGTCTCAGCTGATCCTGCTACAAATTTTCATTTGTTACTTCAGTTTTTATATGTACATAACAGATAGTCCGCAGCTCGTGGTCGTGCGGTAGCGTCCTCGCTTCCCGCGCCCGGGTTCCTGGGTTCGATTCCCGGCGGGGTCAGGGATTTTCTCTGCCTCGTGATGTCTGGGTGTTGTGTGATGTCCTTAGGTTAGTTAGGTTTAAGTAGTTCTAAGTTCTAGGGGACTGATGACCATAGATGTTAAGTCCCATAGTGCTCAGAGCCATTTGAACCATAACACATATTTGGGACCTGAAAATGTATCTGGAACCATATACTTCCATTTCATTAAGGTACCTGTTTGGGTTTCAGGCAGGATCCTCATGCCTGAACAGCTATTCGAATACAGCTGCAGAACCTCTGAAATGCTGGTCGATTGTAGGGGGAATACCAAGTGGGCTGAGGCGCGAATGGGAATTTGGCTTGAGGAGGGAGGCATGCTGGGGTAGCCCATGCTCTTGCGCATGGCCAGTGTGCCAGGGTGGCGTAGTCGTCAGTGCATCTGCTTCATGAGCCAGTGACCTAGGTCCAGTCTTGGTTTTGGTACAAATTTTCATTCATCACTTTAGTTTGCATTTGTACATCATAGAAGTTTGAGATTTGAAAAGCTATCTGGAACGTTATAGTTCCATTTGATGAAACTTGATGATTCTTGGGTCCTGTCTACATATTCAAAGTTTTTTCCAAATATGGTTGCCTTAAAGGAGAGCTTGTTTGTAGAAACTGCTTTTGGCTGTTCAGGAAACGTTCCACATAGAAAATCATTTCGTCGTCACCAGAATTTCGGAGAACGCATTTCCAGCTCACAGAAGGAAAAATAAGCCTGCCATTTTCGCGTCTGACATTTCAACAGCCGTTCTCCGCTTCTCTCTTGCGACGATGATAGAAGGAATCCTGCCTAATGTGACCTGAACGTACCATCGTTTTCGTCTGAAATTCGAGAGAGATTTTCAGACGCATGCGCACAAGACTGTCGTGGTACATGGACGGACAGTAACTTTTCACGACATCTGGAAATTCGTCTGGTCTCTTGTTACTGTGTAAACACACTGCTCTGCAAAAACTTAAAGACAGGATCGATAAAATTGGGTATCAACTACTCTGTCTAAATGAAGGAAATCGAGGGAGCATCTTGCCCCAAGCCTCGTGCACTGGAAGTTTGTACATGGCGTGAGGTCAGCGTTGCTTTAACGCCTAATGAGGCTGGTCCTGCAACGTGAGGCAGTTGAAGGAAGGGGAAAAGACAGTGTAAGCGAGGAGCTACGATGCATTGTTGTGGTGCTCTTCATTACTACATGGACCGGTGACACTGGATTAACAGGGGGAAGATTAATCGGGAACCTGGAAGAAGGACAAAAAGTGTGACGAGTGTAGGACAAAAATGTTTCATGCGCATGCGGAGCATTCCGAACCACAGGCACTGCTGCCCGAAGGGAGCAACTACAGCAGCAGATGACCGCCATATTGTGCAACAGGTAAGAAGGGATCGTCGTCAGACAGCCAGTACAATTGCAACCCCTTTAACAGGAGTACAAGGCACGCAATCTCAGCTCCACAGAGGCACGACGACTACATCGGGATGGCTTCCTTGCCCCACGGAAGTACGTTGTGTTCGGTTGTCACCCACAAATCTTCAGTACCGTTTTCGATATTGCCAAGAGCACAGGGACTGGACCAACAAGGAGTGTGGTTGCGTGATCTTCTCGGATGACTGCAGACTCAGTCTGAGTAGTGATTCTGGACGTACCCTCATATGGGGAGGGGTGCAAACACGTGATACACCCAAGACTGTTACGGTACATGATTGTTTTGTTGGTCCAGGTGTGGGGAGGTATAAGGTTGCATGAAAGTACTGACCTCTAAAGCTCTAATCGCGGTACAGGCAGCTTTCAAAGTCACTGTGATACTGTACTCCTCCCACATGTACGTCTTTTCACAGGTGCATGCCGTCTCATCTTCAGTTTTATGGATGACAATGCGCGACTGCAACGCACAGCACAGTTGGAGGGGCTTTTGGGACCATGGATATTCGCGAACAACCTGACCTGCCCGTTCCGACAGAATCCCATCGCGCATGTATGGAGCGCGTTGGGAGTCGTTCTGCAGCACGGTCACATGACCAAAGACAATCCAGCAGTTGTAAACCACGCTGGTGAAGGAATGGAACACCCTACCACAAGAACTGATTACCGTTCTTGTGCCCAGCATGGGCACTACCATCCGTGGTGATTACACACCTTATTAAGAAGCATGTCCCACCTTTTGTAGTGTCCATTGGCTCATCATGAATCGCTGTGACCTCAGTGTAATTGCTGTCCTTGAACAAATGTGTCATTTCTGTTCGTCGTATTGTGTATTTCTTCCAGTTATATTCCATACTATACCCTTGAAGCTCTTTCTATGTATGGTCCAAGTTTCGTCTAGCTATGATTCTTGGCAGTGACAACTCGTGCAAAAATTACTTTCGACCTTTTGTTTTGCACACCAGCGCAAGAGTACTATTAGTCGAGTCTATAAAATCGCCAAGAGATCGCTTCATGTTCTGTTTGATTTCACGCCATGTTTTCGCATTTACCACTCTATAACCCTATGTTATTGTACTACATACGAATCCCTACAAAGCTGCTTACTGGCCTGAAAGCAAAACGACAGTCTTCGCTGTGGTATGACTGCTGCGACGAGGAAGTCGTTTACGCTTCTGACACAAACCACACGATCATGGAGGTTGCCTCGACTTACCCAGTCAGTTGAATGTACAGAGTATTGTTAGCTCTATGCTTCGGTGCTTTTACCTATGAAACTTACCTGACTATAATATGGAGTCCATCAGGAAATATCTTCTACTTTCCACGTCGCAGTTTTTTTTACTGGACAGATGAGCCCAAGAAAGCTTAGGTGACAGAGCAGTACCCCGACGCTTCATAAATGTGTTGCGCGTCAGGCTGAAGTCTATGACAGAGTAAGTGTCATTTTTGCTTCATTAACCTGGCAGTTGAAAAGGATCGTCCTAGTTCAAGTATCTTAAAAACTTACAAGGAAAATATTTGAGGTCGAAGGAGATTCTTGAGGATCTCTGAATGAGCCCAACTTTTATTTTCAGGTAGGGGGCATGCCCGTTACATTCCTCACTAGTAAATATTCTCACCGCAACTGCTTTCAAGTGCTTGGTGACAGAAATGTGTCACTAGCTTAATTTATTGTATAGGTCCTTAATTCTTTGACATTCCACCATAAAATAAGTTCATCGTCCTTTTATTACCCTTTACGCCCTGATTATGTGCAGCCTACATTTATGAATTCATGGAACTTGTAGGATATCCCTGCCATTCAATCCATTCTCATTAATTAAAATAACATCGGTATCAGATAATAGCGGCCTTTCCACAATTTATTGTCAACTTTCTTTATCTACTTTTCATTCATTGCCTTCCCTTCTTACTTGACGTGCGGAGAAAGGTTACGAGGACACATTGTTTATGTCATCCACTACTCGAGACACAGAGAGACGGCAGTAAGTTTTTGTTCTCGTCATAGACTAATTTCTGTGAGTGTACCCTTGTAAGTACTGATACGTCGTTGTTACGTCAGATAAATTGTTGTGGTTATATAAATACTCTTTCCTCAACAGCATTGTACTGTGATACAATTAACACTGGCGGCGTCGTAAGCGTTTCCTTCTACATGTATTTCCAAATTTTTAATTTTCGATTTGGATATCACTGTAAAGTCGATATTTCTGGCGATGACTGCAAACTTGAGTTGAGAGGCACCCACATGCCTTGCTCATACTATGGCATCAAGCAGTCAGGCCTGCAAGATGAGTGGTCTGCCAAGCGAGTGGATTCATTCTTATTTATCGAGTAACATGAACACTCGTACTCACAATTAAGTCACAAATTAACCTCCTGTATGAATAATACGCAACGGAAACGCACATCTGACTATCAGTAATTTACAGAACTCTGACTGTTCACTACGCACTGGCAATACCACATTTTCTTTTTGTCTTTTATTTAACGGCTTTTATCAACACGTGGCCATCGCACTGAATATGAATGGCGCACACATTATAAATTCTGGACATCATGACAACATACAATTCGAAGGAAAATTCCACCAATCTTTTTCTTTTCACTATCTTATTTATTCCGATAAATTCTATAACCTAAACACACAAATTCTATAACCTACAACAATAACACATGAGAAATTCCGCCCAGTGGGCATGGCTTTACATTGGTGATTCTCTACCTTATGGTCTCGTAATTATTTAACGCTACAGTGCACTTTCTGGATAGGATGGTGGATCTTTTATTATATTTCACACTTCGACTCTCACAATCATCATCACGAAACTTTCCTACAGATCGAGCGGTACAGAAGGAACAAGCATAACCCACTAATCTTTTGAAACTACCTTGCAAACCACACATACACAAATTACATGACATACACCACGCTACAACATGGAATACAATAAATAGTCACAACACTATCACTTTCAGCTTTCCCGCTTCAATTAGTATTTATCCCAGTTTCACACGACACTGCCCCACTTTGTAATTCTACTTTCCTACTATGAACTCTGGAGATATATCCACGTCTTCCTGTGCAATGCAAGCCAAGTGGCGTTGCTGGATAGACGGCCGACTCACCTTGCTTCTCTCTCAAGAGTTTGAATCTAGCGTCACACGGAATCATATCACGCAAAGTAATATTAAAAACATATTCATCACACACGCGAGTCCTCAACTGATACCATGAACGAGTACTTCTCTTTATCCTTTGTCTCGTACACAGATTGAGACTCACACAGTACTCACCATGTGGAAGTACTCGTCTCTAATTTCAAGTCCTGCACACGCCATTTCTTAAATATTTCAACTTATGGTACACACGCTATTTCTTAAATATTTCAACTTACTGTACACACGCTAGATTCAGCTTAACTTAAGCACACGGTAGTATTTTAACTTATTGCTACACGTGGTTTCATTGTGACCGTTGGTCACTTCCGAAGATTACTATGATCCCATTAATATTACCTGCCTGACATTTAATTCTCCCCATAAAAGTTCCTGAAATAGAGAAATTATTATTTCAAACTACTCTTAAATATTCCACATGCATACCATGTCTCCACTCTTTTGTCTTTACGGAGCACACCTAAGACAGGTCTTAACAGCACAAGATCCAGCGGCAGAGTGCCGAAACATGGCCGTTCTTCAGGTCCTCTCGCACCTCAGCCGAAGTGGGGAAGCACCTTTCTACCGTATTGGTCAGCCACATTTCAGGCGCTCAAAGCTCAGGTAAATTTCATCTCTTTGGTCCCACCAAAGGTGGCCAAAGGATTGTCTCAAAGATGATCATATATTCACATTCACTATCTGCGGTTAGCAGACGACCATACATTCATTCATTTCACAGATCTCACCAAACTGGATGTAGGGATTTATTTTGTGGGAGTGCACATGTGATCAATTAAATAAATAAATTGTCATTCTTTCCCACACTGGTATCCGGCTTCGCTGTATTAATTGAAATTGAGTTATTTTACAAAAAAAATGTGTTGTTCTGACAAAAATAATGAAGTATGTTGTACCTATTTTCAATGTCGGACGGTACTGTACCCTTTCAGAGTAGATGTGTACCGCGCTGCATCTTCTCTGCCAACTTAGTGCACATTTCCTGATTTTAACATGTCAAAGTTGTGTGGTCGCAACTATGAATGTGTAGCTCCTCCAATGTTTGTGGAGGGAAATCTCTGGTTTAGACGTGTAAATCGTACCTTGATATATTCGGACACTACTCGTGTGCTGAACTTTAGTATGAAGCTTGTAGTCTTTGCAGTTCCCAATAATTTAGTTCAAACAGGGCCCATGGTCGTGACGAACTTCTTGAAAGAAAAAGTTAATGGCTTGGCTCTGTGCTAATGTTTGTGCTGTAGCGAATGTCGTGGCTACAGTTAAACCAACAGACTGCCCATGAAATTATACGAGTATAAATAACCTAATAAATATGTAGCTAACGGCTTAAACATTTTTTTTAATGGCTACAAGGCCTAAATATCGTGATAAAAATAAAATGAGTAACAGCCAATACAGGAAACTTATTTATTTCCAGCTGCTATTAGTTTTTTTTTTTTTCATTTGCTTCACATCAACAATAGCTTTGCATCACCTTCATCTATTACTTTGTTAACGTTCATCGCAATTATCGTCTTACAATGACAACAATCTTTCACGAACTGCGAGTAGCAAACATCAAATATTTTACTCGCTGTTCACTAAGTCGTTTCACCGATTTCAGTGTTACTACAGTTCACTTTCGTACTTTGTAGATAATAGAAAGAAACAAATCTCCAGACGTTTTTCTTTTTTTTATCATTACGAATGCGTTTTAAACGTGTGATATTTGCTTTATATTTGTGGTGTCGCTATAGTCTTATTTGGAGAGGTGTACGAAATCTCATGTTTGCATAGGTATTTATGCTTACTGACTGCCGATTCAAACCAGGGGGAATACTTATATTCCAATAGATGATCCCGCGAGAGAAAGAAAAAACAGTGCGGCCAAGCAAATCTCCACATGACTGGATAAGCACAACATAAGTGAAGTTCAGAAAGAGCGTTTCAGCTCCTCATCCATTCATATTCTCATGTGTTCATTACCTGCAATGTATGTGTGCATTTATCCACCATTGCCGCATTTCACACGGTAAGAGCAGGACATTCATTCTCTTCAATACAAACTAGTTGCCTGTCGTATCCAGCTGCGCTCAGTAAGTAATGACAACAGTTTACAGTGTTATGCAACTGGGACGTTGATCAGCTCCATATACCGAACGCGACGTTCGTCAGCCACCGTGCTGCTCACAAGTAAGTCTTGAACAACGCTACGGGTGCAGTGAACAATAAAAACGTTCCTGCCCCAATGTTTCTAAGCCTAGCTACATTTACAAGTCTTTGGAATATACACAAAAATCCCGATAGGTTGAACTCTTCATGCATTATTCACTTTTTCACAAATGTATACAATATTTTTTGTACAAAATACGGAAATTGAGATACTGATAAATTTGATATCTTATACATTTTTATATAAACATCCACTTGTGTGCTAACTGTTTGTTCCTATGAAAAGCAAACGAAGGTAGCG
Source organism: Schistocerca nitens (assembly GCF_023898315.1). Lineage (NCBI taxonomy): Eukaryota > Metazoa > Arthropoda > Insecta > Orthoptera > Acrididae > Schistocerca > Schistocerca nitens. The sequence continues at coordinate 604,022,728 of NC_064614.1, read as the reverse complement.
AGCTCAGTGCCGTTGTGGAACAGCCTCTGTTGTAAAAACGAGGTGTAGAAAAAGAGGGATTTCTGTTCCCGTGCTAAGAGATAGCTTATTGTGAAGAAAGACTGAAGTTAGACAATTTCGTAACCCACTCTCCCAATGCCTCCAGTACGAGTAACTTCTAATTAACGGCAAAAAATTGCTGTAGCTGAAACCCAACAGTACTATAAAACACCGGATAACCCAACTGTTTTCCATATGGGTCACGCGGAACATGTCACTATTAGGCGAGAATCTGAAAGACACGTTTCCTGGCACCGTAATCGAAAACAAAACTGGTGCTCTGTAGGAGGACAATGGCTGTACCTACAGCACAACACCATACACGCCTAACGGGGATAAATGAATGTACTGTAATGAATGTACGTCGCACTTGGGCATACAATTACTCGCGTAGTATAGTGAATGCATGTTGCTGATACATTCGTCAGTGCGGAAAATGTAATCGAGTCCTGCAACCAATAGTACAAGCAAATTGCTACTGCTGAAATAGCTCTCGTATTTTCCGGTAGCTGGTAGAAATATGAAATGAAGCGACCACACCATCCGTAACGGAAAACGACGAAAACGAATAATGATTCATGTTCATCGCATGACTTCCTATTACGCTTTTTCATTTCAAATACTATTCAATTTCTAGTAGGCGACATTACACATTCATATAACATTTTACAGCAGTAAGATATTGCCTTTACCGTAAGCGAGGTACGCCCTGATACCCACTCATAAAATAAGTCTGTGAGTGACAGTTAGGAACGGCATAATATTTGCAGTCTCTTGAATTTAAAAGACCACAAGCGAGACTCTCACTGTCATAAATTGAAGTACGCCTTTATCTTATAAATGAGCAAATGTTTTCAATATTGAAAACATATCTGAAAGAGCTTAGCGCTCTAGATCTATTATCAAAGCTTCAGAGTAGCTTTCTACTGCATTAGAAACATTATTTGACTGCAGTCATCGGGAACATATAAAATGGATAAGTGTACTGTTTCTGCCATCTTCTTACACGAGACAGTTAGCCTGAGTTTTAAAACCTCCATCAAAATCCATGTTATGAAGGTAGTTTTGAGTTTTCTCGGTGTGTGCCTATTTCACGACTTTCAATACCATGCACAGCAGCAGCAAGAATAGCGCAGAAGAGCGAACTATTCAGAATGAGAATATTTTGATTAAATTAGTCATAGTTTAAAAAGCTATATTTCTCAGATCCAAACAACGTCTATTCTTTCATCATTTCATTGTAATATTTAGCAGAACCCGTGTTATAACTGATCATTTGGCATCGATTCAGAATAGCCGTACCTGACAAAAGCATGATACATTGGTCTTTGTACTTTCCCGTTCATCGCGTTCGTTCGTTTAATTAATTTCTCATGTCAATTTATACAGTTCGCAATAACTACAACAACTGCATGCAATGCGCAAAATAATAGTATTGGTGAAGTGTGTGGTGGGTTTCAGCGTATTGTGACTTTTGTCGTACATAAAGTGAATTACATTACATTTAAATATTTTTGATTAAATCATGTACACGGTTCTTAGACAGAACCAGCTATTTTTCTCGAAATCTGTTGAAGATCATAAGGCTGAATGCGTTATTTTATTCAGCATCGTTATAGTGTAGCCCACAGATACAGCTCAACTAGCGAAGCTAGATACAGAGAAAGGAGATCCAATGGAAGTGCAGTGGGAGCCTATATTTTCCGAAAATGGTGTGGATGAAGAGAGTCACCAATTGGTACTATTATTAAAGAAGGTTTAGTGTACGTAAAAATGAAAAATAAAATTATTGATAACGAAGGAACCTGTGGTAGCAGGAGTAATGATAGAATGATATAAAGAAAACGTGTTAGAAAAATAAAAGTATATATCCCAGAATGAACGTACACCGGTGAAAGTGTTGTAAACTTTTAACAAAGGTACGCAAACTACTGGATAGAAAAAACCTCCTTATACTGCGAAGCAAAGGTATGGATCCAACTGAAGTAGGATAAACTGGACAGAATTTCCACCGTACGCAAGACACAATTGCTTTTACTTATAAATGTCTCAGTAGTTTATAACCTGTATGCAGCAGGTTTTTGTTTATTTTTCTGTCTGGCAATGAGGATAACATATTGTGGTGGTTCATAAGCAGCTTGAACCTGTTTGTAAATACAAAGGTGTTACATCAATCTCCACAAGATGTCATTCAGATTTTCAGACCAAATAATAAATAAAAGCCCACTGCGGTACATCATAAAATGATGAAACTTTTATGGGTAAAACAAAACAAAGAAGCAAAGATGTATAGCCTATGTCTTACGCAACGCTGAAATTAGTTTGTTATTACAATTGCGGAAAGTAAGAAAAACTATAACAGCCAAAACTTATTATAAAGAAGGATGTTTTGATTGTATAGAAACGACACATAATAACGAAATTATCTGAGAGGAGTAAAATAAATCCTGTGAATACAAAACTATCCAAAAAGGACGAGCACCACGTAAAGATTCTTAAGAAGTTACAGTATGGTTGTTGCTGGTCTCTAGGAAAACAGTATTGAACTCATTAGAAAAATTATTTTATTTGTGGCATTCTGAAAACCGGTCAGTCACGGAGAGGATTTGTTCACCACTACAATACTTCTCTGATTGAAGAAAATTGAAAACAGACAAATAAGAGAGGGAGTAGGTTGTTTCATGTCTTAAGCAGGAGCTACAATGATTTAACTAATGAAATTAACATCTAGAGGAGCCGTGGCTGAAGTTCAAATGGTTGTTAAAACCCTTGAGATATATGTACCTTGTATTATAGTTCAGAATGATAATGGCTACTCAAGTACAAACAGTATCAGGGAGCTTAATACTATGCCCTTCACAGAGTGGTATATGAAACGCTCAATTCGTGCTCAACCTCGGTGATGCATTGTCCCACGTGTCAGGCATCCAGCCCGTCTAGCCCGTCCTGCTTCCGAGTGTCACGCCATGGCCATCCCAGTCGCGGGACAAGAAGAATCGGTCCATTCACTGTGGCGATAGGCACTGTCTCTACACAACACGGCAGCTGCCTCTTATTGCTCATGTCAGACTCTCAAACACGTAACAAGTTTCAGCGGCTTATTTCGAGATCACTGTTCCACACTTTGCCTATTACTATTGAGGCTTGGGTTCATGGTACGGGTATCAAGTGACAGTGTCAAACTGGCTGGCCCTAGCAGGTCACGATTAGGACTGCCACGCTCTCTTTCGTTTACATTTTGTTCTGATTTTTGTTATTATAATTTAAAAATACTCGAGAGCCAGGTCTGTACGTCAATCATACTTACGTTGCTGAAGATTGTCCATCTAATAAAGATTCATAACTTAATGTTATAACCAAAATGCTAGTAATTTCTTTACGTAGCGGTCTCTCTTGGTGACACATGTTGATACAAATTTAATGTTTGAATAACATAGGTTGATCGCCAATTTATGGAGTGGGGCGACTTTGTGGAGATGTAGTGCATCACCCATTTAACACGTCTGTAGTGAGGAGGGAGAGAGAGTTTGAGCAGCAGTTCTGAGAGAGCCGATGTTGTCCTTAGAGAGAGGACGGCATTAGTGTAGTTCGGGAAGGGGATGGATTAGAGTATCGGGTATTTGATGCAGTAGAGTAGTCCTGCGCAACTTGGAATGGAGTTTGGAAATACTGAAGGATGATATTAGAGGGTCTTCAGTAGCATTCAGTCTGGAAGTTAACTGTTGGAAGGCACGGAGTTACGTGTCTCCAAAGAAATACAATGTGGGTAATGCTGCAGGCTGGAAACAGCTGATTTATTTGTGTTACAGAAGTATGGATCCGCATCCTTACGAATTTGAATATTTGGGAAACTCTGTTTTCTTAACAGCTAGCTTTATTGATTTGTTGTTTAGCGCATAGCCGATTTCAGAACACGTATTTCCAATTTGAAGTGTGTAATATCAGATTTAACGAAAGCAAAAATAAGGTGCACATTTCAGTGCAGATCGCGAACCAGTTGCAGACAATATCCGTCACACGTAGCTCAGACTGGAGATGCATTTCTTACGTTACACCAACAACTTTACATACAGCCATGTTGCATCCACTTTGAACGTTTCTAGACTTTGAACGTTTCTAGCTTCCTAACTGGGCTTCGTAGAAATCTGATTAAACTGATTTTTACCCAGTTGTATTACGTACATTAGCTACACGACACAAGAAAATAATGTTCTGTTTGCCAAGGCTTTTTAGAAAATAAACTACGTTCAAAACTTCGCAAAAAGAGTAACGCCTCCTTCGTGCACCTATGTAAATAAACATCCCCATCAGTTATTATCTGAAACATACAAATAACACAATGCAAAATGTTTAATGAGATGCGAATAGTAAACTACGATTCTCGACCGCTGTTTGTTAAATAGTGACTCATGGTATTAGCATTTTATATAGCATTTTATACGTCCTCAGCAGCTGTAAGAGTAGATGTTGAAAAAGTCAGCAACTAGTTGCACTAAAGAAGTTTTGTTTCTTGACCGGTTTCGGGCAACTAGTACCGTTACTGATAAGATTGGAATTATCGCATTATTAGCGAGCGTTGTTTATGACGCTCGCTAATAATGAGATAGTTCTAATCTTCTGAAGAAGGGCACTAACAAGGGGAGGCCGCCAATTTTGAAATTCAGATTCGATTCATACTGCGCATAATAAAAGCTCATGGCCACAGGTGTATTGTGGTAAAGCACCAAGATGCACTTCTCAGCCGTTGTCGAGAAAATCGACAGTTAAAAGAAATCGTTGCGGTGAAATAATCTCTACGGGTAATAGTTTTCTACAGCGTCGTGGCGCAGCGGTAAGCGCTCGGGTTCGTAATCCGAAGGTCGTCGGAACGGATCTCGCCCCATGCAATTTTTTTTATTATTAGTTTTTTGTAATTCAAATATATATAAATTAATTAATGAATTGCTTATGCATGTTGGTGAAGGCGGATCGCTCTCCAACTGTACCGCCTCCATTTTTCCATTTTTTTAACAGGGTGTACCAAAGCTCTCCCGTCCACACTGATTTTCGACGATGTTATAAGTTGCGCTAGGGGCCGCATCTACCTTCTTTCGAAGTTAGCAGGCAACTACGCTGTTATGCGGCGGCTCGTTTCGGCCCATTCAGCATCTGTCCTTCAAGTGTAACGAGCGAGTAACGGAGTTTATATTTCATACCTGCCACAGCAAATTTGTGTTCGTGGGGTCTCTATTGTAATACGAACGTTTCACTTACGCTATACGTATTCGTTTCGGAATATCGTTTCTAAAAAAAATGGTTCAAATGGCTCTGAGCACTATGGGACTCAACTGCTGAGGTCATAAGTCCCCTAGAACTTAGAACTACTTAAACCTAACTAACCTAAGGACAGCACACAACACCCAGCCATCACGAGGCAGAGAAAATCCCTGACCCCGCCGGGAATCGAACCCGGGAACCCGGGCGTGGGAAGCGAGAACGCTACCGCACGACCACGAGATGCGGGCTATCGTTTCTACGTCTTCCGTTATCTATACGTGGTTAACACTATGAAGACAATTAATAACATTTGTGAAATACAACTTTGTTTGCGGAAAACATAATGATGTTCGAAGTCGCCAGTTTTTCCACGACAAACGACTTTCAACAAATTATTATATGCATAATTGTTGCAACTGATTGCCGGGAATTATATATATATATATATATATGAATTACAAAAAGCAAATACTAAAAAAAAAAGGTTGCACAGCGCGAGATTCGATCCGGCGACCTTCGGATTACGAACCCGAGCGCTTACCGCTGCACCACGACGCTGTAGAAAACTATTAATCGTATAGAGTATTTCACCGCAACGGTTTCTTTTAACTGTCGATTTTCTTGACAACGGCTGTGAAGTGCATCTTGGTGCTTTGCCACATTACACCTCTGGCCATGAGCTTTTATTATGCGGAGTATGAATCGAATCTGAATTTCACAATTGGCGGTCTCCCCTTGCAAGTGCCTGAAACCGGTCAAGAAATAAAATTTCGTTTGTGCAGCTGGCTGTTGATTTTTTTTTTTTTCAACATCTTACGCTTCCATTAAATCCTTCTACTAAAGCAACACTTTCAGTAGATGAAATGACAAATATGCCCTCAATATTTGCTTTCTTCAGTATCTTGTTGCTTAAAATAACGACCTGAGTCATATATGGTGAAAACAGAAAAGGTAGTCAGCTGTAAGGATCTACCACGAATTACTTTCACTCTGGTCCATTCCACAGAAGGCGGGATGTGTTCTGCTATCTGATGACCTGAACAAAAACTTAGCGTTACGCCGCTCACTATAAACAAAAAGGAAGGAAAATTAGGGTTTAGCGTTCCATTGACAAAGATCTCATTAAAAACTGAGCACAAGCTCAATATGGAGTAATATGTGTAAGGAAATGGATCGTCGTCTTTTCAAATGGGCCTACCCAGCGTTTGGCTCGGGCAATTTAGCGAAAACTGAGTCTGGATAAAGTATTTGTTTCAGTCTATACTCGCTCTGTTCCTTTACTTTTGCATACTGGCTACTGGTTCGGTACATCGTGCTATCCTCAGGCTAAGCCCTGGCACGCAGTCGTTCTGATTGTTTCCCACGTAGGTGTGTCAAAACAGACCTACTTGGGAAGCAGTCCGAACGGGTACGTGTGAGAGGATGGCCTAAGGATGGTACTGTATACAGAAACCGGCAGCCAGTAGGCAAAAATAAACATTGCGACAATAGACTGAAACAAGTATATTTATCGCTGTTCCAGCCGACAGTACATCGGGGATACCTACATCTGGATGTCTGCAGGCGGATTCATCTCAACCCCTCCAGAATACGAAGGAAGGACGATTTTGGTTTAACGTGCCACGAACTCTGAAGGCGGCAGGGGTAAAATATACGGAGCGGAAGGCTATTTACAATTTGCACAGAAACCAGATGGCAGTTATAAGAGTCGAGGGGCATGAAATGGAAGCAGTGGTTGGGAAGGGAGTGAGACAGGGTTGTAGCATCTCCCCGATGTTACTCAATCTGTATATTGAGCAAGCAGTAAAGGAAACAAAAGAAAAATTCGGAGCAGGTATTAAAATCCGTGGAGAAGAAACAAAAACTTTGAGGTTCGCCGATACCATTGGTTGTCTGTCAGAGACAGCAAAGGACTTACAAGAGCAGTTGAACGGAATGGATAGTGTCTTGGGAGGAGGATATAAGATGAACATCAACAAAAGAAAAACGAAGATAATGGAATGTAGTCGAATTAAGTCGGGTGATGCTGAGGGAATCAGATTACGAAATGAGACACTTAAAGTAGTAAAGGAGTTTTGCTATTTGGGGAGCAAAGTAACTGATGATGGTCGAAGTAGAGAGGATATAAAATGTAGACTGTCAATGGCAAGGAAAGTGTTTCTGAAGAAGAGAAATTTGTTAGCATCGAGTATAGATTTAAGTGTCAGGAAGTCGTTTCTGAAAGTATTTGTATGGAGTGTAGCTATGTATGGAAGTGAAACATGGACGATAACTAGTTTGGACAAGAAGAGAGTAGAAGCTTTCGAAATGTGGTGCTGCAGAAGAATGCTGAAGATTGGATGGGTAGATCATATAACTAATGAGGAGGTATTGAACAGGATTGGGGAGAAGAGAAGTTTGTGGCACAACTTGACTAGAAGAAGGGATCGGTTGGTAGGACTTGTTCTGAGGCATCAAGGGATCACCAATTTAGTATTGGAGGGCAGCGTGGAAGGTAAAAATCGTAGAGGGAGACCAAGAGATAAATACACTAAGCAGATTCAAAAGGATGTGGGTTGCAGTAGGTACTGGGAGATGAAGGATCTTGCACAGGATAGAGTAGCATGGAGAGCTGCATCAAAACAGTCTCAGGACTGAAGACCACAATAACAACAACAGACGATGAGGCCATTTGAGACGGAGCAGAAGTTCAGTTTGGGCAGGAATGGGGAAGAAAATCGGATGTGCCCTTCCACAGGAGCCATCCAGGAATACATCTTCAGCGATTTAGAAGAATCATTTACAACGTAGATCCTGCTGGGGATTTGAACCATCGTTCTTCAGGAATACGAGTTCGGGTCTTGCCACTGTGCCCCTCCTCTCAGAATACGACTCTTGTGCTCAACATTAGCCTAATCTGCCGGAGAACAGATTATTAGTAACTGGAAAAGAATCATAAAACATTCGCAAATCGAACTCGTTGTCACCGGTGTCATACTAAAAGAGGGTTTATACTGTCTGTAGGGGAAAATAACATCGCAGCTGAAGAAAAATCACCGGTATTTTGGGACTTCTGCTTCCAAAACTGTATTCGAATAATTTTTAAGACATTGTACAACACAAGTATCCTTTCACTACAAAGAGAAATATAGTAACGACATTACTTTATACATATACTAGCTGACAAAACGCGGCATTGCCCGTATATTCATTATGCCAATTTTTCTATTACAAACGACAACAAAAAATTGAACAGTGATTTTAGCATAACGCTGAAAGAACTTCATTTCCGTATATTCGTAAAACCACCTTTGAAATATGGAACAGTTGTACAAAGAAATTTGTATAATTTACAAATATACAGGGTGGTCCACTGATCGTGACCGGGCAAAATATCTCACGAAATAAGCGTCAAACTAAAAAACTAAAAAATAACGAATTTGGTCTAGCTTGAAGGGGGAAACCAGATGGCGCTACGGTTGGCCCGCTACATAGCGCTGCCATAGGTCAAACGGATATCAACAGCGTTTTTTAAAATAGGAACCCCCATTTTTTATTACATATTCGTGTAGTACGTAAAGAAATATGAATGTTTTACTTGGATCACTTTTTTCGCTTTGTGATGCATGGCGCTGTAGTAGTCACAAACATATGGCTCACAATTTTAGACGAACGGTTGGTAACAGGTAGGTTTTTAAATTAAAATACAGAACGTAGGTGCGTTTGAACATTTTGTTTCGGTTTTTTTTTTTTTTCCTTTATTGTATTTCAATTCCCCATCGGGGCGGGCTGGCAGCAGCATAGGCGCTGCTCTTCAGCCGAAAGACATAGAACAAAACAATAGAAGACAGTTAAAAACAGCAAAGGAGAGAATAAGGTGAACATAGATATAAAAAAGGGGAACATCATGGAAGGCAATAGACAAAAAACGGGGTGACTGTAAAATGGAGATAAAAAACTGTTTAAAAGTAGCACACACAAAAAGCCACACACTGCGACGGTTAAAAGAACACGGGGCACAGTATGACTGGAGCATAAAGGTAGCGACGTATGGCATAGCACATAATGTAACACCGACGGCGAACCTCAAGGCAGGACACAATTAAAATCACACCTCTTGACGCACACGAGAAACAGCACTAAACAACACTGATGTGGCACACTGATGAAGAGCAACACAGAGGATCTGCCAGGCGCTAGGAGATGAGGGAGACCTGAAGAAGGGAGGGAGGGGAAGAGATGGGGGAGGTGACCGGGGGGCGCGTGGAGGAGGGCCAGGGAGGGAGGGATGTGGGAAGGAGAGAGGCAAGTATGGGGTGCAGGGTCTCAGGGGAGGGGGGGACTTGTTTCGGTTGTTCCATTGTGATAAATGTACCTTTGTGAACTTATCATTTCCGAGAACGCATGCTGTTACAGCGTGATTACCTGTAAATACCGCGTTAATGCAATAAATGCTCAAAATGACATCCGTCAACCTCAATGCATTTGGCAATACGTGTAACGACATTTCTCTCAACAGCGAGTAGTTCGCCTTCCGTAATGTTCGCACATGCATTGACAATGCGCTGACGCATGTTGTCAGGCGTTGTCGGTGGATCACGATATCCGTTTGACCTATGGCAGCGCCATCTAGCGGGCCAACCATAGCGCCATATCGTTTCCCCCTTCAAGCTAGACGATTTTCGTTCTTTGAAGTTTTTTCGTTTGATGCTTATTTCGTGAGATATTTGGCCCGGTCACTATCAATGGACCACCCTTGTAAGGACAGCTACTTCGCCTGTCTACAACGCGATTTTGTAAACGTCTCTACGACATTGCCTGTTCATTGCTCTAGAGACTTTTATTTTCGCATATATCTGTATGCGCTTAGTAGTTAAAAGCTGTCAAAAGCGCTGCCAATTGTCAGAGATTTCCTTAAGTTGACTAGACAGTAAGACTGTCTTCGTAGTAAAAAACTAATATTAAAACTTCGTGCATGATGAGGTGTTTTGCCACGTATCTCTTTAACTATGTGTCGCATAATAATGTGTTTGCGTATGTACATTCAGCGGCATATGTGTATACTACCTGAAAAATTTGGTGTGAATAGAATTAGTAAGAAAGAAATAATATTTCGTTTATTATAATTCCAGTCCACCCACAATGTTTATTTTTAATCAGGAAATTAATTTCTCTCGGTAATGACCATTTTCACATCTGAATAGGAAAGTGTTCCACTAGACATATCCCGCCAATATATGTGATGGTGCAGTTAAAATCGTAGCGCGATGTGTATAATGCAACACGTTTTTTCTCAGGTGTGAAGGCGGTTATTACCGATCGAAATCAATTACGTTATTACACAGAAAAATTGTTATTCGTGACTAGAATTATAAAAAAGCAAATACTTTCCTGAGTCTGAGAACTTATTCATGATTATGTCACAACTTACAAAGAAGAAATAAATTTTAACATCATGCAGAATACTGCAGTTTTTCAAGAACGTCATTATTTATGAGGTAATGTCTCCTAAACTATGATAGGTAGGTGGTTCTTACTCCGACTGCGATTGTTGCCTGGCAGTAATGGATATGTGCACCAAGTTTGGTTGTAATCTGTCCAATGATTTAGGAGGATACACACACACCCACACCCACCCACACACACACATATATATATATATATATATATATATATATATATATATATATATATATATATATATATATACACTGCTGGCCATTGACATTGGTATGCCATGAAGATGACGTGCTACAGACGTGAAATACAACCAACAGGAAGAAGATGCTGTGATATGTAAATGATTAGCTTTTCAGAGCATTCAGAAAAGGTTGGCGCAAGTGGCGACAACTACAACGTGCTGACATGAGGAAAGTTTCCAACCGATTTCTCATACACAAACAGCAGTTGACCGGCGTTGCCTGGTGAAACGTTGTTGTGATGCCTCGTGTAAGGAGGAGAAATGCGTACCATCACGTTTCCGACTTTGATAAAGGTCGGATTGTAGCCGATCGCGATTGCGGTTTATCTTACCGCGACATTGCATCTCGCGTTGGTCGAGATCCAATGGCTGTTAGCAGAAAATGGAATCGGTGGGTTCAGGAGGGTAACACGGAACGCCGTGCTGGATCCCACCGGCCTCGTATCACTAGCAGTCGAGATGACAGGCATCTTATCTGCATGGCTGTAACGGATCGTGCAGCCACGTCTCGGTCCCTGAGTCAACAGATGGGGACGTTTGCAAGACAACAACCATCTGCACGAACAGTTCGATGACGTTTGCAACAGCATGGACTATCAGCTCGGAGACCATGGCTGCGGTTACCCTTCACGCTGCATCACAGACAGGAGCGTCTGCGATGGTGTACTCAACGACGAACCTGGTGCACGATGGCAAAACGACATTTTTTCGGATGAATCCAGCTTCTGTTTACAGCATCATGATGGTCGCATCCGTGTTTGTCGACATCGCGGTGAACGCACATTGCAAGCGTGTATTCGTCATCGCCATACTGGCGTATCACCCGGCGTGAGGGTATGGGGAGCCGATGGTTACACGTCTCGGTCACCTCTTGTTCGCACTGACGGCACTTTGAACAGTGGACGTTACATTTCAGATGTGTTACGACCCGTGGCTCTACCCTTCATTCGATCCCTGCGAAACGCTGCATTTCAGCAAGATAATCCACGACTGCACGTTGCATGGGCAGCTGTACCTGTACACGCCATCCAAGCTCTGTTTGACTCAATGCCCAGACGTATCAACGCCGTTATTACGGCCAGAGGTGGTTGTTCTGGGTACTGATTTCTCAGGATCTATACACCCAAATTGCGTGAAAATGTAATCACATGTCAGTTCTAGTATAATATATTTGTCTAAGTAATATATATATATATATATATATATATATATATATATATATATATATATATATATATAACTTAGACAAATATATTATACTATATATATATATATATAGGCGGGCTCTCCCTGCTGGAATCCCGAGACTAGTGTAATAATATCTTTTATTCTTGAAATAATTAAAGATATCCGGCTTTTTCGCTGTGACAGATTACGATGTTCCCTATAGCGGCGGTATAAACACCTCTCTCGCGCAGACAGTGTTGAAACCGTCCGTCGGGAGAACGTACAGCCGTGAAGTGCACAATAGTTGGCCGCGAGAGTTTAGTAGGCCGTCCCACGCGCACGTAGCACTTCCCGCCCCCGCGGCAGAGTGTCGCAGGTAACGTCGGCTGCGCGGCAGCCGCGCTGCGGTAAATTACGCGCGCGCCGCAGTATTTCACGGCCAGCCACGCACGACTCCGCTTAATTCTTCTCACCAGCGGACTTTGGAGGTGCGGCCACCCCGCTAGTAGGTATTATCCGGCGTGGGTTTCATCTCCCTTTGTTGTCTCTCGAGCACAGTCTCAGGTGATTCTAACTCGACGTGACTGGCTGTGTTTGGCTAAAGACTACGCCCACACGTTTCTCTGACACCTAGGACGACATACTACCGCTTCTCCCTGTGGGGCAGAGTCGTAGGCTACTTACGTGACTCTTTATCAAAAGCAGCTATTAGCCTATTTAAAAACAAAAAAAAAAAATGTAGGGAACAGATAAGTTCCTCACTTGAGTTATGACCTTTGGTGAACTTTAAACAGTGCCACAGACAAAAACGCTCACATTCAGGATGAAATCAAACGTCCTGTGTTGTTTTCTTGTGAGACCCAGTAGATAGTAACAATTTCTGCACTGCTGGCGGTGGTTTACAAGTCACAGGGACCACACATATTCAGTGTAGCTAGGCTGTTTGTTGAGATATATTTACACCAGGTGCCTAACAAAATCTAAAAGGGCAGGGACTTATTGATGAGTAAAGAAAATAACAACATCCTTTTAGGTTAATGAGGATATTACCAGCTAACCACATATTCTGTAAATAATTGAGCTCCTATGTATAAAACAGCTTCAAATTTCTGATTACTTTACAAATGACGTGATGTGTTAAATATTTTGGAAAAATGTTTGTAATTATATATAAAATTGTAAACGTAGGCTTCCGCGGCCGTTGTCACAGTCAATAAAATTCTTCTGCGTTTGAGGGGGCATTGTCATCTGTAAAATACCGACGTTTCGGCGACTGTTGCAAGGCGCCTTCCTCAGGGTGTGTAGTAAAGAAGTAATAAATTTAAAGGTCTTGTCTGTTGCTGAAGCTTTATTGCATGAACAGCAAAAATGTAGCAAGAAATAAACGTTTTTCCTTTCATCATTTTGTGTGGGAATTCAGCTAGAAAAAGTTTCTTAAAGATTTCTTCTGTAAGTCATCAAGCGCTCTCATCCTCAAATACTCCATGAATATAGTCCATGTCTTTGAGTGCATTGAGTTATGCTGGCTCAAGATCTGTACAAAATTTATAACTATAATACTTGTCTTATTGCGTGAAATATTTAATCAAGATTATACCTGCTAATGAGTGGATTATGACAGAATTTTAAATATATAAATTCTGTCAATAGTTATATTACATATTGCAAATCAAATTTTTGTTTTCTCTGGAAGCCTTGAGATAGACAACCTGAAACTAGGACCGTGCATCATGATCCATGAATTGTGTTAGCCGTTAAGTAATATAGACGGAATAGTAGCAAGGAATGTCCTAAAGTGGTTCAGATGGTATCTCTATGATAGGAAACGAAGTGTTTCAGTAGGAAAGAGACTTACATTAAGCTACAAGTCATCATCCAATTGGAAACTAATTACATGTGGTGTCTCACAACGTTCCATGTGAGATCTTACCTTTTTTTGTCAATATTTACGATCTTTCATCAAAAAAGTTACGAGATATCAAGTTTGTTTTGTTTGCAGGCGATATAAACATTGCAATAAATAGCAAATGGAACATAGTTTTAGAATTAACGGTTATTGGAATTTTCATGAACATTGACCAATGGTTCCCAGCCAATTAATTAGAAGTAAAGATTGAAAAGACAAACTGTATGCAGCTCAGAAGTTCCCAGTATACGTCTAAAATAAGACGACAAGGAGGCAGGGGAGGTAGACAATGCTAAATTCTTTGGATTTTAACTCAGATTCTATTGGGAGGAGCACACCTTAAAACTGCTGAAATGGCTAAACAAATCTTTATTTGTGGCGCGTGTGTTGTCAGATACAAGTATAAAAATAAGGAAATTGGCATATGTAGCTTACATAAATTGCAAAATGTCATTTTATGGAGGAGTTCATCAAGGCAGGCTAAAGTTTTCCGAGTATAAAAGAGTGTAATATACATTATTTCTGGCATGAACTAAATAATGTCCCGCAGGAGGCTGTTCAAGATAATGGGGGCACTAACTACTGCTTCAAAGTAAGTTTATTTGCTAACGAAATTTGTGGCAAATGCTACATCTCTCGTTTTCAGTTCATGGGATCAATACTAGAAATAAGGAGACTCTACATAGAGATGAAAGTTACTTACTTTGTACAAAAAGATGTCCATTACTCAGAAGCACTTATTCAATAACTTGTCAACAGTCACAAAACAGTGTCTTCAAACTTCAGTTGAAGAAAAGCCTAAATGATTTATTGGTGGCCAACGTCATTGATGAATTTTAATAGAACTAATTGATGCATTGTGTAAATAATATAACAGCGTAAATTTTATGAATTTGTGCTTCTACATGTCTACTGCGCAGTAGTGTCACTCATGTCAATAGATGTTGATGACGCAGTCCTATAATAGCTTAAAAAATATCATATGTTCATATGCTTGTGATAAGTTTTGTATGAATCCTTAAACATAAATATCTTTAAAGCGTTTTAACTTATTCCAAATTCGTAAGGACCATTTCCCTTACGACCTATACCTCTTTTCTTGGTAACTATACACTGCCAGAAAAAGTTAGTATACCCGGAAAGCCGACGTTTATTTGGATCCAATTACGGCATATGGAAGGTAAGGGGGATAGCAGATGAACTGATAATAGTTGCAACGTCATCTGCCAACAGATAGCGTAATGACATAGCTGCCAGAGCGCCATCTTTTTCTATCCTTTAACAGGGAATGCCTACACCCAGAATGCTCAGTTTGGTGCAGATGTATGAAGCAAGCAGGTAACAATGCCACAGAGACGCATTCGTGCATCCTATAGCCACCTGAGCGAGTTTGAAAGGGGTCAAACTGTGACACTCCGAGTGGTGGGATGGGTCTTTGGAAATGCCAAACTAACTGGACATGTTGCGTCAAGTTGTACGTGCTGCGTCAGATGGGCAACGATACTGATATCAGTGGTCACGTGAACATTCTCCCACCTGTAGACGAGGTTCTAGGCGCTCACACAGCACCGACACCAGCCAGGATCGTCAAATTGTGACAGATCGTACCGCTATCACGCCACAGATAAGAGGACTTGTCAGCCCAGACGACGAACTGTTGCGAACTGGTCATTAGCAGTAGGACAACAGGCAAGCACACCTCCAGCCCGTGTTCCACTAACGGTACAGAATCGACGTGCACTTTGGAAGAAGAAATGGCGCGCTGTGGTCTTCACCGCTGGCAGGAGGTTCTGCCTGCACGCAGGTGATGGTCGTTTGCGTGTTTACCTGGTGAGCGCTGTCTCGTAGAGCGCATTCGTCCAATATACACTGGCTCAACCTCAGTCCTTATGGTTTCGGGTGCGATAAGCTGAAACTCTCAACTCTCGTTCACCTTTGGTGTTTCTCGAGGGGACGCTAACCACTGTTCGGTACGTACAGAATGTTGTTAGACCCGTTCTTTTGCCTTTCTTGCGACAGGAGGATGATATGTTGTTCCAACAGGATAATACTCGCACACACACTGCCAGTGAAACTCAACGTGCTGTGCATGACGTGCAGGAACGTTCCCGGCCAGCAAGATGTCTGGGCTTGTTTCCAACCGAGTACGTGTGGGACACGATGAGACGAGAAGGGGCTCGCGCGACCCTTCAATTGCCAACTCTTACAACAACAAAAGTAAGATTGCGTTTAACGTCCTGTCGAAATCGAGGTCATTAGAGACGGAGTACAAGCTCGGATTGGGTCAAGGATGGGAAAATAAATCGGCCGTGCCATTTCAGAGTCATCATCCCTGCATTTACCTAGAGCGATTTAGGGAAATCACGAAAACCTATATCTGGATGCCCGGATGTGAGTTCTAACTGTTATCCTCCCGAATGAGATTCCAATGTGCTGAGTACAGCACCACCTCCAGAACTACGTGAACAGGTCGAGCAGGCGTGGAGTAATATATCCCGGCACAGTATTCGCCATTTGTACTATCGACTAAGTGGTTAAAGGAACTCGTTAAACTTCGGTTACACGATAAATCAGTCTAATCTAAAAGCCGTAAATTCAAATAAATACCTAGGTATTACAATTACGAACAACTTAAATTGGAAGTAACACATAGAAAATTTTGTGGGCAAGGCTAACCAAAGACTGCGTTTTATTGGCAGGACACTTAGAAAATGTAACAGACCTACTAAGGAGACTGCCTACACTACGCTTGTCCGTCCTCTTTTGGAACACTGTTGCGCGGTGTGGGATCCTTACCAAATAGGACTGACTGAGTACATCGAAAAAGTTCAAAGAAAGGCAGCACGTTTTGTATTATCACGAAATATGGGAGAGAGTGTCACTGAAATGATACAGGATTTGGGCTCGATATCATTAAAAGAAAGGCGTTTTTCGTTGCGACGGAATCTTCTCACGAAATTCCAATCACCAACTTTCTCCTCCGAATGCGAAAATATTTTGTTGACGCCGACCTACATAGGGAGGAACCAAGATAAAATAAGGGAAATCAGAGCTCGTACGGAAAGATATAGGTGTTCATTCTTTCCGCGTGCTATACGAGGTTGGAATAATAGAGAATTCTGAACGTGTTCGATGAACCCTCTGCCAGGCACTTAAACGTGATTTGCAGAGTGTCCATGTAGATGTAGATGTATATGTAGATGTAGATACCAGAGACAACACTTGCTTTGCCGCCAGTGGAGCCCCCACAACGTACTAAGATGAATGTTTCAGGATGGGTCGATACCTGCGAGTCGTCTGTGCTATTGATTTGTAAATGAAACAATTTAATCTTCTCCCTATGCACTGTTGCAACGATAAATCTTGAGTGAATTGGAAATCTCTAAAGGATGTACTAATTTTTTCGGCATTGTATATAACGTATTCTTGATTTTTTTTACGTTTTCCTCTACATCGTTGACGAATTTCTAAGTATGGATTTATTGAACAGAAGGTACAGTATATGTACCTTAGTCCAATATAACCTAATGAATCAGTGACCCCTTCATCGAACTTCACATCCCACTAGAAACAACTCTGTAATCCACCCATTACCTGTTTTAAGGCTACTAAAGAACATTCGACTGCTGAAACCGCGAAGAACTTAAATGATTTATGCTACTGTAATAGCCGGTCGGTGTGGCCGAGAGGTTCTAGGCACTTTAGTCTGGAACCGCGTGCCCACTACTGTCGCAGGTTCGAATCCTGCCTCGGGCATGGATGTCTGTGGTGTCCTTAGTTAGGTTTAAGTAGTTATAAGTTCTAGGGGACTGATGATATCAGATGTTAATCCCCATAGTGCTCAGAGCTATTTGAGACATCTACTAAAGTAATAACAGGAAAGGCGAAACTTACGTGTGTTCGGTTGGTCCCCGCCTGATTCGAGCAATGCAGCTTGATTCGAGCAATGCAGTCTGATGGCATGTCATAGAAATGCTCTGTATCGGCTGACTGCGTGTCCTGAGGAGAAGGTGAACTACATTCAAAGACTGTCTGTTGCTTAGTGACATCACAGTTTTTTTTGTACCGCCTGCTAGATTTATTTTCTTGAGTTGTAAATTATCGCTTTGAACTGAACCAATAATTTTATGCGACCATCTTATTGAGCAGTTATACTCCGACCTATAGCAGACACCTTTTGTGAATAGTAGCTCCTTTAATGTAGATCTTACCAATGAAAAAGACATTTAATTTATATTTTTAAATTATATGTTTCCATATTGCTTAAGGCTTATTGTTTCATGAAAGGACAGCTAGTTATCCACAGAGAGAAAGTTGTATTTACATTATTTTCCAGAACTTGCGAGAAAAAAATAATCGTTAGCCGCACAGTCGAAAACAGTATTTACGATTAAATAAGTTGGAAATTAATTATTGTCGAGTAAACAGATGTAACATCTTTGAATTTATGGGTTCATTTGCACAAATTATAGTGCCCCACCGTACACAACGTTATCCCTGGCTGGGTATACAAGCTGTCCGCCACGCAAATAATTGCTCAGCGTCGCTCCTCGAAACGTGATAAATCATTTTCCGCTATGGATTAAGCTTCGATCGCTACTACTGGTCTCTCTAATAACACGTTTCGCTTATTCATGTGTGTGTTTCTCCGGGGGCGAACGGATGAGCTAAATTTAATGAAACCGTCGAGTTCGTCGCATCTTTCATTCTTTGCCATTGACGCTCAGGTATGCTTAAACAAAGCTAGTTCCTGATTGAAGAGGTGGAGGAAACGGCATTTGCTTTTATCAGGGGAACGGTTGGCAAGAGTTTAAGGGAAAAACCATTAACCGTTGCAGAGGTACGCTATAGTTTATTTTTGCACTGACTAGTGAGAGAGAGCCAATTGGCAGAAAATTAGTCGGGCCATCTGATGACGGGACAGAGAGACGGAAACGATTTACTATCGCCGCCAGAAGGTTCGCGACTGACAGTGGCTGCGGCAGAGACGCGTCATCAGATGCGTCCGTCACGAGCACGCTTTGAGCGGCGTTGCGTGGCGAGTGAGTGCGCGATACGCCTAGGCGCGGCCACGCATCGACCGTTATCCCGCGCTCAATTTCCGGCGCCGGCGTTTGTCACTGCGTAGAGCACGACCGCCAAACGCTGCAAACACTGTGCCACACATTTGGGGCTGTGAACAGCTAGGGATGCATACAAGGATCTCTTCTAACAACTTGTGTAGTAACGATCTCTAAATACCGGGTATAAATTTGAAAACTGAATAAATCACGGAATAATGTAGATAGAGAAGTACAAATTGATACACATGCTTGGTATGACATAGGGTTTCATGATAACCAAAAAAATACAAAAGTTCAAAAAATTTTCCACA
The DNA here is from genome assembly GCF_023898315.1 of Schistocerca nitens. NCBI lineage: Eukaryota > Metazoa > Arthropoda > Insecta > Orthoptera > Acrididae > Schistocerca > Schistocerca nitens. The sequence goes on along the minus strand of NC_064614.1, from coordinate 604,003,306 downwards.
GATGGCGCTTCATCTGATCAAAATAGCAATAATTAGCATAACAAATCAAACGGCTCTGAGCACTATGGGACTTAACTTCTAAGGTCATAGGTCCCCTGGAACTTAGAACTACTTAAACCTAACTAACCTAAGGACATCACACACATCCATGCCTGAGGCAGGATTCGAACCTGCGACCGTAGCGGTCGCGCGGTTCCAGACTGTAGCGCCTAGAACCGCGCGCCCACCACGGTCGGCAATTTGCATAACAAACTAAGACAAAGCAAAGATGATGTTCTTTACAGGAAATGCTCAATATGTCCACCATCATTCCTCAACAACAGCTGTAGTCGAGTAATAATGTAGGTGAACAGCACTGTAAAGCATGTCCGGAGTTATGGTGAGGCATTGGCGTCGGATGTTGTCTTTCAGCATCCCTAGAGATGTCGGCCAATCACGATACACTTGCGACTCCAGGTAACCCCAAAGCCAATAATCGCACGGACTTAGGTCTGGGGACCTGGGAGGCTAAGCATGACGAAAGTGGGGGCTGAGCACACGATCATCACCAAACGACATGCGCAAGAGATCTTTCACGCGTCTAGCAATATTGGCTGGACCGCCATCCTGCATAAACATCGTACGTTCCAGCAGGTGTTTATCAGCCAGACTGGGGATGACGCGATTCTGTAACATATCGGCGTACCTCTCACCGTCACGGTAGCAGTTACAAAACCAGAATCACGCATTTCCTCGAAGAAAAAAGTCCCGATAACGGTAGATGTGGTAAATCCAACCCATACCGTGACTTTCTCGTCGTGAAATGGAGTTTCCACGACAGTTCTAGGATTTTCGGTTGCCAAAATTCTGTAGTTGTGGGCGTTGACAGACCTTCATCTTTTGAAACGCCCACATCGCGAATGCCATCTGCTTCACTAAATCGCCAGGCAACAGTTCATGATGCCGATGGATTTTGTACGGATAGCATCGGAGGGTACGCCTCAGGGCTAACCAAACAGTAGTGTATGGAATGCCGGTGCGACGTGCGACTGTACGAGCGCTGACTTTCCCCTGCATAGGTCTATCGTCTATCGTCTATCGTCTAAACAACCCGTGGCTTCGAACATCGAAATCATTCTCGCCACAGCTGCATTTGTCAACGGACCTTTACCCGTTCGAATCCCCTTCCTATGGCGATAGGATCGTAACGCTGAACTAGCACATTCCCCATTCTGATAATACAGCTTCACTAAAAGCGCCTTTTCAGGTAACGTCAACATGCTGCGACTGCTGGCGCATCTGATTCTCTCTCTCATTACAGCTCCTTTTATACACGATTGTCATGCGCTGTCACTGACGTTTTGCTGTCCAGCGTCATCTCTGGACATTTGGTGAACTTTGTTTTCTTTTTCTTTTTCTTTTTGTTCTAATAAAACCCCATGTCATTCCAAGCATGCGTGTAAATTTTTACCTCTCTATCTACATTATTCCGTGGTTTATTAAGTTTTCAAATTTATACTGACTTTTTGATCACCCGGTAACTCAAAGTAAATAGAGCAGAAAATACGTGCAGAAAACATTCAAAGTTTTGATAGTACCATTATAGAACAACAACTGTCGGTAACATAAGTAAAGAAGATTAAGACTTACCTACCCATCGAGCGCGAGGTAATTACAGTGTACGAGCTCTAAGAGCAAAAAACGACACAGTAAGATATCGGTATGTCTTTGGAAGGAATCAGCTGTAATTCACTTTAACTGTATCTGGAAAATCACGGAAAATCTCAATCTGAATAGATGGGCAATGAGCTGCACCTTACCTTCCCCAGCATAGACTCCAGTATCCATAGAGTCATCTCGTTTTGCACCAAACGTAATCATACGTGCTCACCACATCCTCTTAATCGAAGGGATGTCTCGCTAACCTCTGATAATTGACCAATGAATATGTGTGTAAAACAGTTTCCAAAACGATTTGGTCTTAATTTAAATAAGTGAAACTTTAAAAAAAAGTTAAATAAAAGTAATGCATTTCTGCTTACAGAATTGTTTTGGACATCGTAGTGTTTTACAAGACATAATTCTAACGTGAAGTGAACTTGCTTTCCTCAAACTTGTGAACTGACTTATCCAGATAGTGACGGGGGTACTTATGGTTCAAAGTACACTTCGAACCGTGGTGCAGCTTGACACCTCCACATTCACAAACTAAAGAGAGAGGTGAAAGTAGTTTAAAAAATCTTATTTTCCGTGCTGTCGTATAAGAAGACAACAACTTGATGAACTTTTCAGACTTTCCCGATGATCTGTTGGCATTTTGAGGTGTCAGCCAATCTTCCGGATATCAACATCGATCTTGAACGATATTCCACAACGTGACCCATTATCTTCATCAGGTGCTGCCTAAGACTGCTCGTCGACTCGCTAGTCGCTTATATGGGGAGCATTCCTTGTCCGGCATGTGTAAAACACAAAAATGTTATTTCTGCTGAAACTCTTGATGTGGTGTTATGTTTACCTGACTTGCTGGACTGGCCTCAGCTGAGATGGAGATGCTTTCGTTCTCATGTTGCTGCGAAGAAAAAATTCTGGTAGCGAGACTGGCCTCGTGTGATTTGGGGGTGAGTTGCCCTTAGGCTGCTGCGAAGAAAATTATTCTGGGAGCAGGTCCGACCAACGTGTTGTCGGCCTGCGGTGTTGTTGGTAGCCTGCTTCCAGGACGAGACGATTGCAGAACTGACCCGCCTTCTCGTACAGACCACGATCAGTCTGCCTGGAATCTGTCTGTCCGTGTAGCAGCCGAGTTGGATATATCCTGAGAAGGTGCAGAGCGAGCTTAAGAGCCCGATTCAGCACCCTGTGCAGCGTTACGATGTATCGGCGGTTTTCCATACACCACGGCCACGTAATTTAACACTGGTCTGACGAGGGTTAGGTAGAACGTAATACCATGGCGCGGAGGAAGCTGTGACCAAGGATTAAGCGAAGGATACAAGACGCCCCATTGTTTTTTCTTTTGATGCCACGTGTACATGGAGCCCATGTGAGTCTCAGATCGAGTTTCGCCCCGAGGGTTTCGCGGTCTTCACCCTCGGGTGAGGTCTCCCTGGCAGACGGCAGAGATGACGGCAGCATCCTTCGGATGAAAAAATTTCTCTCTGGCCCTTGGTGGCATTGATTTTCAAGCCCCACTTCGTCGATCCTGAACCCAGCGAGTTGCACCCAAACTGCAGGCGGCATCTCATTGTCTGGACATTGTTTTTGTAGGTGAACAGTGCTGTATCGTCTACATAAAGCGCCACCTCTACTCGCATCACCTGCAGTTTCTCGGCAGTGTATGGTGAGTACAGCAAGGGGCCGTGCACCATCCCCTGCAGCACCCCTGAACCTATCTGCTGCTCGGTGCTGCTCTGCTGCTGCCGCACATAGAAGGTTTGAAGGCCCTCCAACCAAGGTAGGACTGTAGAAGAGCGACATGTGACGTCGGTATCCAATGCAAAAAGACTTTGTACATGAGGCCGTTGTGCCACGTGGAGTCTAAGGCACTGTTTCCAGCGCCCTCATCGTTTGTGACACCTCCTGCAGTAGCTGGTGAGGGTTGGAGTGGCCACTCCAAAAACCTACTTGTTCGTTTGGTATGCGTCTCTTAACGTGTTGCATCAGCCTTTTCAAGTATGTGTCCCGGAATCCTTAGGGAGGGACATGATAGCTGGCTGTCTGACTCACGTCCTTGTCGGTTACCAAGATAGCCAGAACTTCCAGATGGAAACATGCAGAAGGGTAGGCCCCCAAACGAAGTATCTCGAAGATATCGGCTAATAATTGAGAGACTCACTGGTGGTCCTTCCTCAGTGATCGGTGGAATGACGTCTTCCTCTGCCATGGCTGTCAGGATTCTGTTTTTAACCTTTCTTTCTCTCCCTTAGAGGGGACTGGCTTCAGAGGGCATGTCTCCTAATTCGGAGCTTTGCGGAGGCATTTCCATGGGGGATATCTCTGGCATTAGCCTTAAAACCTAGGAGGAACCTCTCAAAACGCTGGCTAGAGCTGCTGTCCCCTTATCGGTGTGCTGAGATTGACTTCTTTGGTAGTAGTCCTCCTGCTTTCAACGGTAACACTCTTGAGGGCTCATCAGTACACTTAACTGACTGAACATCTCTGTCATCTACATTGGTCTGGCCGTCATTACTATACATTCCTCACGGTCGTCATGGTTGGTTTGCGTCTCTCGGTGTTGTAGGTGTCCCTCCATTTCGCAGGATAACGAGACAATGTGGCGTGCACCAGTTTTTAACGCCTTCATGGCTGTTGCTGGTCGTCAGTGGTATGCCTCCCTCAGTAACTGGCTGGCAGCCTCCATCTCTGCGTGGATCGCCGTCCTGAATCTTAACTCGGCCTCTTCTAGGGCGGCAACGACGTCGGTTCGCCAATCGTCTTCCTTGCCGCTGGTTGTTACATCACCAGCTGCCACTGCGAGATTTTGAACCTCTCGGCATGTCGGAGCCGACTAGCTTGAGCCTGTGCCAAGCAGTCGGCATCCCCTCCATCTCTCTCATTTATGGACAGTGCCGCTAGTCACGTGGGAGGAGAGGCTGTAGTCTGCTGCAGCTCGAAGACTCGGTTTCACTACTTCTACGGCGTCAGTGGCGACTGTTCCTCTTTGTTTGATCGGCTTCTGCCTGTTTCGTCTGAGCTGAACTTGCGTCATTTTGGTGGCGCTGACATGGCCTGAGAAACCCTTGCAGCTGCTCCAGTTAGCGACATGCAGCCTGCCACAGCGAGGGCTTGTCGGTCGATCATCCTCCTTCCGTACGCAAGTGTGGCTTGATTGCTTACCAGCGCACTTGATGCACTTTGCTTGACGGCAGCATTATTTGTCCATATGTCCCTCTTCTTGATACCTGAAGCACTGAGTTTTGGTGTCGAGTACCGTTGGAAGAGAGTCTACTTGCACATGAAAGCCGAGTAGCTTTGCGGCTCAAAGATTTGGTTTGCAACATTCTTCCGTCTCCGGTTCTCCGCAGTGTTCACCACTAAGATGAATAGTGCCAGTTTGCACTTATTTATCCTACTGTGCAACAGGACAGCTACATCTGCAAATCTGGCCTGCAGCAATTCAGAGTGGACCGTTTCTTCATTGCATACTAATGGTAATTCCATCAGGAGTACCTTCGCTGAGATCACCTTCTTCTTCTGCCACATGTTCTCCGGTAGAGGGACAATATATTTGTCAAGGATAGGTGAGAGGGTCTCATAGTCGCTCGAGGTTTCGACTTGCAATTGTACCGTTAGTGTGCTGCGAAGCTAATTTTCATACTCATGTTGGAGACAGGAAGGAAGAGGGAAGTTGGCGCCTCGACGGACTAGCTTTCTGCACTGTCATTCTGTTATCTTCCTTGAGCTGTCGTTTGTCACCATCACAGGTGTGGGAAGAGAACTTTTTTCACGACAGAGACAATACCCTCTGTAACAGCATCCCAGGCATCTTGCGAGTTTCGTCTATTGTCCGATATTCGCTCGTTAATCGCCTAATGATTTTCTCACTCGGTGGACTCAGGTGGAGCTCCCAAGGCACATCTAGTCGACTTTAGCGTTCTCCTATTAACGATGGATTTTCCCAAGTCCATAGTGATACGCACAGCATCAAAACAACAACTGGCTTTTTGCTATTAGAACGCAACATGCCCATTTTACTATGGTTGTATGCGCACCAGTGGACAAACACACCTCTCAAGCTAAAAGAGCTGAGCACTTAGCGGCAGCGACACACTCACTACCGCTGCCCTGTCGCGACTGAACTGCTCTCAGGAAGGTGGACAGCTGCTCTTTATATCTATGGTGCTCTACTCCATGATCGGTTCCAGGTGTTCTGTCTGCCACCCGCTCCGGGCAAGTGGCGTCCTTGGGCATTCGCTCTTGGGTCCAGTGTTCCTGTGTGCGAGCTGTTGTCCCGTTACCGATTCAGTGCGGTCCATGTGCTCTCTCTGTGGTTCACTCCCACTAGAAACGTTCTGAGGCGTTCCATCAGTCCATCAGGTCGAGAGCTGGTGTTTCGTCTTCAGTCCAATGCTCTCATCTGCACGCTGGAGTTGCGTTTACGGCTTTGTGGGGTCCTAGGTGTTCCATTTGCGGTACGCTCCTACTAGAAGCGTCCTCCAACGTTTCATCTTCGCTCCAATCTGCCTAGGACTTTGTCTGGACTTCATTCCCCATCTCTGAACCCTCAGTTCTTCTTTTTATGGAGTTCTGCTGGAGTTTAAGGAGTTTCAGCAACTCCAGCGCAGGAACACGAGGCTCTACTGAGATGGTACCCAGTGTCACGATTCATGAAGTTTTTTGTTCCTTTTTTTCTATATTCTCCCTTACAACACTAGTCCTGCACCTGGGGGTCTGCGCCAGAATCTTTGTTTTATCATAGCTCATTTAATGATTGAGTTCCTGACAGTGCTTGGCAATGGCTGATATACAGTAGTTTCATGTCGTAGTCGGGTGTGCCGCTGAAGTCCTTTGAACCTGATGCACACTGTCACAGTTGTATGACATGCCACATCGGCAAAGAAAGTTGATTAGTTTTTGTAGTCCCAGATACTGTTTCAGATTTCCCACTAGTCCCCTTATTTTGATAGGTGAACAATGGACCTAGTGCTGTTTTATCAGCAATAGATCGTGCTCTTCTTCTAGATCATGTGACGAAATGTTTAGCTGAAGAGCCTTCTGAATCTGTTTGGCTGTGTAACCATTATTGCAGGACACTGTTTCTATCACCAAACTGTCTGAAAAGGTGTGTGCCTTGTAGACCACTGCCTTCAGAACCCCATTCTTCTGTGTTGGGTGATGACAGCCTCTGGCTTGGAGACATAATTCAGTGCGTGTTAGAAGAACTTGAGGCAAACAAACATTTAGCTCAATATCCCTAGTCGATTATAAATGATCAATGATAGCTGAACACATCCCAATTTTTAAGCTTCACATGATGCTGTCGATCAGCCACATACCCAATGACCTTCAGAATGCCACACACTGCTACACAGAATTGAAACACAATAGAATTTCTTATTCCCTACCTTGCTTACCTCATAAACATCTACATTGTAACAATATAGCTTTGTAACACGCCCAGGAGGAAAGGGGGTAGATATGCAGTACTAACAAAAGCTAGCCTTTAGCACTCGAGACTGTACAACACTACCTAGACACAGTAAATGGATATTTAACGACCATGTGCTGTTTTATCAGCAATAGATCGTGCTCTTCTTCTAGATCATGTGACGAAATGTTTAGCTGAAGAGCCTTCTGAATCTGTTTGGCTGTTTGGCTGGTCCTTTCCGCGGCGGTTGATCTGCTGCTCTCTGCACTGCTTGCAATGACGTGTCTTGTAATAACTATTGTCTAGCAGGGAGAGGAGCCACTCACACCAACCATACCTAGTTGATCTGCTAGAATTCACTGTATTCTGTTAAACACTAGCACAGGGTGGGCTGCACTGTTCGCAGTTAACATTACTCCACAATGGACGTGATCAGTATTTGTACTCCAAGTACATGTCGATTGTGACGTATAAGGCTGCTGTCTAAATTATGGCATCCAATGCAAAAACACGGCGCATAGAACACAAAATAATCACTGATCAACGGATGTTTTATCAGTCGACGATTGGCACAGTTCTTCCAATAGTACTAAACAAATCAGTAGCTTATAACACGAGCGTGCGCGTGACCGAATTGCGACACGGATGCTCCAAAACATTTCACGTACGATATTACGAACGAGAAAGTACTTGCGTTCGTGATATTCAGCCAGTCAAAACTATGTGTGTTTCTTTCACTTAGAACTTGCAACTAGGATTATACCAATCCACATTATCTTTCCGTAACCGTCGCGACACGGTTGATTGTTGTTCTTCCGACACGACTCACGAAACCGAGAAACATATCCTTTTGGATAAACGTTGATACTGAGTCGTGAAAACTGGAAATAAACGCAAAACATGTGTGGCAAACATTTCCAATTACTTCACCATAACTTGTAAGATACGTGCTGCAGCCACGGCATCAACACAACACTCCGCCCACGCTCCACGAAAGCTACGCCACGACACCCCACTGTTGCTCTGAGCTCGACACAGAGGCGACTATCGATAGTCAACAATACAGTCCTGGTCTACAACTTGTAATAATGTAATATTGTGTATTTTAAGAATGTACTACGTTTAATATTGTCCACTGAGTAAACTGTAATTTACAATACAATACAAGTTTCGTGCACAACATGAATGACTAGTGATCTTTTAGACACAACTCAGCCAATGTCACGACCTCGAAAACTTTAGCATTATAACCACACAACCTACAATACTATAATATTGAGTAGTTTAACGACTTATTGTACGTAATATTCTAATTCGAGCAAAGTGTAATTTACAACATTAAAAACAAGTTTGGTGCACACGTGCAAGTACATTGTATCTTTTCTTATAATGTTTGGTTACCTAAGAACTAGCGTCCCTTGCAGACACTAGTCACTTTTCCTGAAGATGGACCAATACGCCGAAAACTATTTAGAATTAAATAAAAATTAGTCTAACAAAAATACTGTACTTGTTATCCAACTTCAAACAATTCGTCGTACTTTCATCACATTCCGTTAACATCTTGAGATGTCGGGTATTATGCTGGATATTGGCGTCGTTGTAGCATGATATTTGGACAACATGACTCGTTATCTTCATTATTTGTTGTCTGAGATAACTTGTCGAGTGGTTTTTCTTTTTTATATACCCTTCATTCGCCTTCCTCGAGGGAATGGATTGGCTGAAAGACAGTTCTCTGACCCTTTGTGACCTGTGTTCTATTTGTACTGTTCTGTCACTGTTTAGTTTGGTGTTTGGAAGGGGTTGGCCTGACGGGTCTTTCTTCCTAATTAAGAATTTTGTGGAGGGCATTCTTGGGGACAGCTCTATCATTCACGTTACAACCGAGGGGAAACCTCTGAAACCCTGGCTACAGCTGCTGGTGTTATCACCTAAGGTAATGCGTTGAGACTGAGTTCTTCAATATTCCTCTGGTTTTGTACGGAGATGTTCTTCTTTTTTAATTCTTCAAGTTATTGAGGTCTAATCAGCATGTTGAACCAACTGAACACATCTTTCATCTGCATTGCTCTGGATGTCATCACTGGGCGTTCCAGACATTTGGTGCAGTTTGCATCTCCCATTTCGGAGGATGACAAGACGATATGGCGTACACCAGTTTGTGACGCTGGCGTTTCCGTTTGTGTTCGTGAGTGGTATGCCGCCCTCAGTAAGAGGCTGTCGGCTATCCATAGCCGTGAGGAGAGCGTTATTAAGTCTGAACACGGCCTTTTCTAAGCCGGCGTTGATTTTGGAGCGGCAGTCATCCTCCTTGCCACTGACTGTTGCGCCGTCTACTGCCACTGCCCCGTCTTGAACATCTCGACGTGACGGCGCCGACTGTCTCGACTCTGTGTCTCCACCTTTCGGACTGGCGGTGGGGCCTGCAGTCGTTGTGGAGGGGAGGCCGCTGCCGGCTCGCCACAGATCGTCTCCGAAGGAGAAGCCGCTGTTCTACCACGTTCTTGTCTTCGTCAGCGACGCGTCTTCTTACTTGGATCGGCTTCCGCCGATTTCTTCTAGACTGCACTGTGCGTCATCTTGGTGGCGCTGTCACGGCCTAAGAATTCTTTGCTGCAAAGACAGTTTGCGACATGTGCTTCACGACAGCAGGCACGGGTTGATCGGTGTTCTTTCTTCAGTGTCCTTGTCCGACTGATCCACATCTCCAAACCCGGCTTTTAGTAAACCTCTACAGACCATGTCTTCGACACACGCCCATGACAATCCCGTTGTTAGCACCTTTGCTGAAATCGTCTTTTTTGTCCGCCACAGATTCACTGATGTGGCGACAATAAGAATGCTCCACGTTTTGGTTTGAACTTGCAGCAGACTGTAATTGCCTGTAAACTTGATGTCTATGTCAGCAGATGCTGAATGCTCGAGTGTGCTGAAGTGCTCCATCCCTTCCTCATCTTGGTATTGGATGTAGGAGAGGAAGAGCCAGTATATCAGGGTGGCTGGTGTTCTATGCTAAGTCCCTGAGCTCAGTTGGCGGCTGAAATTGTTCGTCGGTAGTTCTGTCACTCTTTTGTTTCACACAATGTCAAAACGACAGTTTTGCTTCACGCTGTGAGAACAGCAACATAAAAATTTTGCTTATCATGTGCGCACCCCCAGACGAACACTTGTCAATCTCCAGCGGCTGCAAGGCACTCAGCAAACTGGTACAATCGCTGCAGCTGCTCAAATAGTACTAATTCGTTAAATGGAATTGGTCCACAATTTATACCTATGATCTTCGCTTCCATCATTGTTCCAGGAGTTCTGTCTCCCGTCCGCTCCCACAAGCAGCGTCCAGTGCGTGCCCTCATCGCGCAGTGCACCTGTCTGTCCGCTGGCATTCCTTTTTCCAGGTTTTCTCATTGCAGTCCGCTTTCTCTAGGAACGCTCTTAGGGATTCCTTTGTCGGTCTGGTGCGCCAGGCCACGAGCGGTGTTTCATCTTTGGTGAGGTGCACTTATCTGCACACTAGCGTTCCATTTTGGGTTCGGTGCGGTTTTAGATGTTCCATTTGTGTTCTCCTCCCCCTAAAAGCGCCCGTCGCCGTTCCTTCTTCGGTATGGTGCCCCTGATGGTTCGTCTGGGGTTCGTTCCCCAAGTTCACTCCACAGTTATTGTTGTTGTTGAGATCTGCTGCTGCCCCCATTGTGTTTTCAGAAACTCCAGTGAAGAATCCCAGGTTCTACTGTGTTGATACCCAGTGTCACGAAACATGAGGTTTCCATCACCTTTATCTCTGTAGACTCACTTATAACACTATTCCAATACCTGGGGAACTGTGTCAGAACCCTTGTTTCTCATCATTACAGACAGTGCTCAGCAATGTCTGATTTTGTGGACAGTCTTATTCAATTATGCCATAGATATTCTTTGCATCTGATGTTCATTGTCCCAGTTGTTTGGACAACTGGACACTGGCAAGGAATATTATGAATTCGTAGTTTTTTTTTTTTTTTGCCCCAGGTGATCTTTGATATTTCCAAGTAGTTCCCTTATTTCGGTAGATGGATAGAACAGCCACTTATTTTACGCTTCATGAGAATTCTGCCACATGAACCACGGCCTTTGCCGTTGGTGGGGAGGCTTGCATGCCTCAGCAATACACATAGCCGTATGGAAGGTGCAACCACGACGGAGGGGTATCTGTTGAGAGGCCAAACAGACATGTATTTCCTGAAGAGGGGCATCACCTTTCCAGTAGTTGCAGGGGCAACTGCGAACAGCTGACAGCATGTAGCCCTACTGTATTGTTAAATGATGATGGCATTCTCTTGAGTAAAATATTCTGGAGGTAAAGTAGTCCTCCATTCAGATCTCCGGACAGGGGCTACTCAGGAGGACGTCGTTATCAGTAGAAACAAAACTGGCGTTCTACAGATCGGAGTGTAATGTCAGATCTCTCATCGGGCAGGTGAGTTAGCAAATTTAAAAACGGAAATGGTTAGGTTAAAATTAGACACAGTGGGTATTAGTGAACTTTGGTAGCAGGAGGAACGACTTCTGGTAAGTTGAATAGAGAGTTATAAATACAAAATCAAATAGGGATACTGCAGGAGTAGGTTTAGTAATGAATCAAATATAGAAACGTGGATATGCTAATATGAAAAGCATAGTGAACACATTATTTAGCCAAGACAGACACGAAGCCCACACCCTCCACAGTAGTGCAAGTTTATATGTCAACTAGATCCGCAGATTGAGGAAATTTATGATGAGATGGGAGACGAAAATTTAGTAGTCATTGGGAACTGGAATTCGATAGCACGAAAAGGAAGAAAAGGAAAAGTAGTATGTGAATATGGACTGGGGGAAGGAATGAAAGAGGAGGCTGCCTTGTAGAATTTTGCACAGAGTACAGTTTAATCACAGCAAACACTTGGCTTAAGAATCATGAAAATATGTTGTAAACTTGGAAGAGACCTGGAGACACTGGAAGATTTCAGATAGATTATGTAATGATAAGACAGAGATTTAGGAACCTGGTTTTAAATAGTAAGAAATTTCCAGGGGCAGTTGTTGACTCTGACCCCAATTTATTGATTATGAACTGTAGACTAAAGGTGAAGAAACTGCAAAAGCGTAGCGATTTAAGGATATGGGACGTGGATAAACTGAAAGAACGAGATGTAAAGATTGGGCACATTGGGAAACGATTGACAACAACAGGGGAAAGGAATACAGTAGAAGAAGAATGGGTAGCTTTCTGAGATGAAATAGTGAAGGCAGCAAAGGATCAAGTAATTAAAAGGACGAGGGGTAGTGGAGATATTGAATTTAAATCATGAAAGGTGAAAATATAAAAATGCAGTAAACGAAGCAAGCGAAAAGGAATACAAACGTCTAAAACATGAGATCGACAGGAAGTGCAAAAAGGCTAAGCAGGAATAGCTAGAGGACAAATTTAAGGATGTGGAACCATATATCACTAGGGGTAAAATAGTTGCTGACTACAGAAAAAAGAGATCTTCGGAGAAAAGAGAACCACCTGTAACAATATCAAGCGCTCAGATGGGAAACCAATCCTAAGCAAAGAAGGGAAAGCAGACAAATGGAAGAAGTATATAGAGGGTCATACAAGTGACCTGTACTTGAGGGCAGTATTATGATAATGGAAGAAGACGTAGATGAAGATGAGAAGGAGATATGATAATGCGTGATAAATTTCAAAAAGCACTGAAACTCTTACGTCGAAAAACAGCCCCGGGAGTAGGCAACATTCCGTTGAGCTACAGATACTTTAGCTAGTGATTAGACTTGGGAGAGCCAGCCATAACAAAACGCTTCCATCTGGCGAGTAAGATGAATGAGACAGGCGAAATACTCCCAGAACACAATAAGAATATAATAATGCCAATTCCAAGGAAAGCAGGTGCTGACAGGTTTGAAAATTACTTAACTTTCCGTTTATTAAGTCACAGTTGCAAAATACAACACGAATCCTTAAACAAGAATGGAAAAAATGATAGGAGCCGACCTCGGGGCAGATCAGATTGGATTCCAGAGAAACGTGGAACACGCGAGATAGTACTGACCCTACGACTTCTCATAGAAGATAGGGTAAGGAAAGGCGAACCTACGTTTATATTATTTGTAGACTTGGAGAAAGCTTTTGACAATGTTAACTGGAATACTCTCTTTCACATTCTAAAGGTGTCAGGGGTAAAATATAGGGATTGAAAGGTTATTCATAATTTGTGTAGAAACCAGATGGTAGTAAAAGGAGTCAAGGGTCACAGAAGGGAAGCAGTGGTTGGGAAGGGAGTGAGACAGGGTTGTGGATGGTCTATCTCCGATGTTACTCAACCTGTATGTTGAACAACCTGTAAAGGAAACAATATAAAAATTTTGAGTAGGAATTAAAGTCCAGCTACAAACAAATAAAAACTCCAAGGTTTGCCGATGACACTGTAACTCTGTCAGAGACAGCAAAGGACTTGGAGGAGTAGCTGAACGGAATGAACAGTGTCTTAAAAGAAAAATGTGAGATGAACATCAGGAACAGCAAAACGATGATAATGGAATGTAGTCGAACTAAATCAGATGCTGTTGAGGGAATAAGATTAGGAAATGAGACAAAGTTGTAGATTAGTTTTGCTATTTGGGATGCAAAATATCTGATACTGTCGAAGTAGGGAGGACATAAAAAGTAGTTTGGCAATGGCAAGAAAAGCGTTTCTGAAGAAGATTTAAATGTCAGGTAGTCCTTTTTGAAAGTATTTGTATGGAGTGTAGCCATTGTAAGGTGTCAGGCAAATCCAACACCTTCCATTAAAACCCTGACATGATAGCAAATCCGACAGTATGTCACATAGCTCCGAATAAATCCTGACATTAAATTAACCAAAGTAATACGATCAACGAGTGAGCAAATGGAATACCACAGACTAACACAAGAACGCCAAAATGCATGTCACACCTTCCCACCGTGAAACAGAAGCAGTTCCGAGGGGAGAAACGAGAACAGAAGCCAAGAGCAGAATCGTGTAGGCTAGGAGGCCCTACGATAAGGGATGGACACCCACGTCGTCAGCCGACCACCAAAACCACGCCCCAGTCCATGTTAAAAGATAGTGCCCTCCAGAAGAACAGTATAGAGCTTACGATAACACTAAAAGGGCCACACCAGCTGCAAGTTTTGGTGTGAGACTTTTTCGCGTCTCTGTTACGTTGCAAACGTTAAAAACATTGTCCCACCACGACATGTATAACGTTTCTCATTGGATAGACAGAATTTTTGTAGGCAGAGCTTAAGGTTAACATGAGACCCTCATTGGTCAGTTGAAAACACAGCCAGATAGCTTTTTCTAAGCCAACTTCGGTAAATTGTAGTAAGGAGAAGTTAGGAGTGAGTTGCTTCCGAGACGGCGAGATGTGAGGAGCTGCGCCACCCGCCGCCCCTTGACGCTGCCTAAACACCGACAAGGTAATGAACGCATTCGATGCTGCATTTTTGAGAGCATAAGGCTTCTCTCAGAACTGCAGAAGTCTCATCTGTTACATCCCCTTTTTACGTAATACTAGTGAAACTTAACTTAAATCTAAATTATAGATGTGATATAGCATAGGTCATCCTTCGATCCACTGTATAACTTGGAAACCCATTCAAGGAATATTCGTTCACATTTTTGTTGAATGCAGTTGGTTTTTATCATCCTGTATTAAAATATTTCCTTTTATCAATAGTGCAATTTATAAACAATGTTTTGTGAGTAGAATAAAATTTCCAATGATAAACTTAACTGCTTTTTCGACATTATTTTACCAGCTAACTAAAAATAGGAAAGCCTTGAACCCCTTCCACTAAATTTAGTTAGTATTGAGATTCTTTTACAGTGAGTGCAGTGGAGCTGACACTGAAATCATTAAGTATTTGATTATATCATCGCTAGTCTCACTGAACTCTTCTAAACTCTACATGTCATGTGTGGTCTGGCGTCTCCTTACCAGCAACAGTTCCCAGGTTCAAACTAGTCAATTCCCTAAAAAACATGCTCAGAGCGTCGTTGCGCGAAAGTGGTAGGGAGACACGACTTAGAACAAACAGACACCATGCAGAATGTTAGAGAATGGCGACCCTGCCAGGATGGTAAAATACCATGATTGAAGGTCGACCACATGCCCAACTAGGTCAGAAAAATATCCTGTTAAAAAATTTTCGTAATAATTTTTTTTTGAAAGGCATAAATAGTTGAAAACAGTAGCTGCAGCAATAGATAGTAAGAAAGTATTCAATAGAGACTTTCTAGGAGAGACAATAGCATGATTAAGTTATGAATTTTAATATTGTTAGAAATAAGTTTTCTCTCTAATGCAAGCGCACAGGTGGCGCATACATCGTTGACAAGTTGGTTCTGACCCAACAAGTAAGTGAATGGATTGTCAGTCTTGGGTATAATAAGTGTCAAGTCGTGTGAACAAAAAGTTTATGAAACGCATGAAATCGTATGAGCGCATGATGACGGGAAGTACGGCGCCTGAATTGCTTTTAAAACAGAAAATAAGGGATTCGGAAAGATTAGCAATGGCAGATCGAGACATTGACCGAATTGAGGTAGAGACCCAGCATTAAGACGGACAGAGAATAGAGGACAGTACAACAGAGGATGCAGTATCGCGAGAAATAGGACAGATAACACACCATAACGAGGATTATGTACGCCAAGGAATAGAAAACGAAGGTCAGCATACGACAGAGGAGCAGGAAAGTAGAGAGACAGTCGGTGAGGATTCTAACTTGCGTATTGAATACGTAGAACCCATAATACAAGTAATCAGAGCTCCCTCATAAAAGAGTACAAGGAATTCGAGCAGAAACTTGTCACCGCACAGTTCAATGCAATCGGTTGCGAACCAACACTTGGGCGAAAACACAGAGCGTAGGACGTCGGAAGAAAACGCAATAGGACCCACCAATCTGGTAGAATTATTACAACAAATTACGGAAACCATGACAAGTCAAAATAAAGAAATAGCGAACCAAATTCAAATTCAGAATGCAGAAACGACGAAACAAATTGCAGAAATCACGAGACAAATGCGTGAGATTAAAGAACAAAACAAAAAAATTTAGTTACACCTAAGTCATATTGAAGACGAGGGAAAAGAATCTCGAGAAGTGAGACGCAACTTAATAACAGGTCACAATCAATTGAGAACAGACATTGACAAGGTACAAGTGGACGTACTAACATTGCGTAATGACACTCAGGACGAGATCAAAACATTACGTAACAACACCCAGGGAGAAGTCAAGAAACTAGAGAAACAGATAAACGTAATTACTAGACAAGCAGCAGGTACAGCGCGTGAAATTGTTGAAAACAGTGTGTTACACGAACGTATCACAAAAGCAGCGCTGAAAAGATATGATAACCGCATAGTCAAAATAGAAGCGCAAACGAAGCAACAATTTCAGAAATTGCGAGCAGAGTTGTTCCAAACCATTGAAGAGCGTAGTGAACAAGATCGAATAAACACTGAGTCTGCAACCACATCCGTATCTGTAACAGAACCAGAAAAACAAGCAATTAACGAAGATATCATGCATTTTCGATTCCAATCACAGGCGGAAAGTAACGTACGTGAAATCAGACAGCCTGCACAGCAACAAACACGTTGCGAAATTCTTGATAAACAAACGGCACCACAAACGCATGCAGAACCACAAATGTATGTTTCAAGGCAGTCTGGATCATGCAATGAAGCGGCAAGGTTAGCGCGACAATATACCGAACCAATACGTGACAATGGAAAGCCAGGTCGCGAAGAGTACAGTGCAATGCATTCAGCTACACGTTCACAACCGATGGAAGAAAATTATTGCGTACCACTCCAACGATACTACGCAAGGGTAGGCGAAAGTTACAGTGGACAACATCCAATGGATCTATCACAACCGGAAAGAACGACGGGAGAAATGATCAGAAACAAAAGTGGCGAAGAATCGCGAATTTCATATGGAACCATGACGAAGTACGACAACGATCATTTCCTCACAGTCAGAAAATTTCAACACTTTCGAGAAGGAAACTCATTACATCCACGAACTTTTATTGATCAATTCCGAGTAGGATTACCAGTACACTGGACGCTAGCACACAAATTAGACTTTATATGTGCACACATGTCAGGAACAGTCGCAGAAACCATGCAGAACGTTGCAGCGAATTGCCGATCGCACGAAGATTTCAGAGAGAAGTTTCTCTCACGATATTGGTCAAGCGAAGCACAGAACAGAGTGAAGTACGAATTATTACAGGAGAGAAGAGTCCCGTGAAACTTTTCGAAGTAATGGCAAAGAAAAATCAATGCTTAGATGTACCATACAGTGACGGAGAGTTGATTAAATTATGCGCGATGAAGGTACCATTGAAATACCAGCAATCATTAGTAGGTCGCGGAGGCAATGACGTCGAAGCATTTAAAGGAATTCTAAGGGAACTAGAGTTCATATTTTCGGAAGATGACGCAAGAAAAAGACGAAGCGCACGTGAAAACGAAAGCAAAAAGCAGTGGAATCCACAAGACACAGTACGAAGAAACAATAATTACGAACCACGACGATAACTTCGCACCAAGAAACGACAACAGATTTCAACAAAAAAAAAAAAACGGTTATGGATTTAGAAGAGAATATGGCAATAACTATAATTCAGCCAGGAATGGCAACAACTATTACAGAGGGAATAACGACAACCGGAACGGGTATTTGAGAACCAATAGACCGACAAATTATGAACAAAGAAACCAATATCAACAAGCGGAGCAAGAAAAGAGAAATGAGAAAGAAGAGGTGGAGGTAAGACCACCAAACCCCGAAAAATGTTCGAATTGACAGCTAAGCGACCATGCCAAAGAGAATGACGCACCGACCCAGGATAATTGCAGCACCTTGAACAGAGAAGTAAATACCATATCACGAGAAGAGAAGAAGGAAGAAACAAAACTGCAGGGACCAGATGAAAATGAAGACAAGAAAATAACAATATCGTGTTGGGACGAAATTAATTGGGAGAATACTGACGAGGAAGATGAATTACCAGAGGCATGCACGACGAATGTAGGAGGAAAGGTCGAAGTAATGAGTATTGCAGAACTATTTGAGATGGAAACCAGGGAGAGCGAATTCAATGAGGATAATGCACAGTCGACAGAAGTTGAAAATAAGTTACTAGTGGGCACACAACCCAACGTATATAATGAAGGAAGTTATGAAGCGATAATTAGAGCATTTAAATGCGATTATGTGGAAGTGGCGACGAATAAGGAGAAGATAGACGAGGATGAGGAAAAAGTAGAGGATGTTGAAGAAAGCGTAAATGAAGGAAGAAATAAAGAAGAGGAAATAAAAGAGAGGGAAGTAGCAGTCGAAGCTTATCCTACAGAAAGTTCGAATTCACAAGGGGAATTCCTGAAAAGACTCATGTATGATTCAGTGGAGGATTCGTTGATGCAGGAAGAATAAGAACAGAACCAACCCTTTCAAATTCAACCAATTGTGAAGGCCATGGGAAAGCATATCCCAGTCAATATTGTAATTGATAGCGGAAGTGAACTGACCGCAATCTCAGAAAATTTATTCATGCAGTGTAATGCCAATGAGGAATTTCCAGTTCTGAAAACACGTAAAGTTAAAGTAAGAGGTCCTATTAGAAACAATGCTGCGGAAGTTACGAGAAAAACAAGGTTAACTCTTTCGTGTCAAGGTCAAAAGATAGAAGCCAAATTCGTGATTATACCTAAACTAACTGTAGATTTCATTATAGGTGCAGATTTTTTAAATGAGAGACGAGTGATAATAGATATTGGGAAAGGTAGCGTAACATTTGGGAATGTCACACTTCTCTTTGATCAAAAGCTAAAATTAGAAGAAATACCAGTTATAAACAAACAATTAAGAATGATGCAAGATAAAGAGATGAAGAATTAGAATGGTATGCACAAAAGGGGGAATCGCCTCAACTCATGTTAGAAGTCCATAAAGAAATTGACAAAAAAATTTCAAGAAGTTCAAGTAAATAATCAGTACAATATTTCAAGTTTATGTTGCAGATAAGATCGTCAGGAGAAAGAAGAATGAAGAGAGAGGAAGGTGGGAAAAAGAAAGTAGTTTCAATAAAATCAAAAACAAAAAAAAAACACCAATAGTAGCATAGATTAAGGTGAAGGGATGAAGCATAGATAGTCTAACAGCATGAAATACTAAAATGCTATACACCACAACACTACACAAAAATAAAAACAAATTTGAGGATTCTTGTAGAAGTTAAGACTCAAAAATATCTTAGAATTATAGTATGGAAAGGGCGCCGAAATTTGTAAAGCTTTTTAAAAAGGCGTAAAACAATGTATGTGTAGACATATGTTAGATGAACTTTTAGTAAGAACCATTGTAAAAACTCCAGCAAGGACCAGATGCAACGACCCACAAGTTGCAATGCGAGAAGTATCAAGAAAGAAAAGGACGTAATTAGCAAGACACGATTCCTACAAGGCAAAAGCGTCGAGAGAAGGGAAAGGACAGCGAGACCAACAGAGGGCCCTTGTATCCAAAGTGGGCAGTAAATCTGCTGCTAAGCGGAACCATCCAGAGACACATGGAAGGCCAGTAGGGTCCCGGGGCGCCCGACTCAGCGGAGTGAGCAAAAAACGGCCCGACGAGAAGACCACTTGGGCAAGCCACCACTGGCATAAAAATATGTATAAAAGTCACACTACTGCTAATAAACAGTACGCTGCAGTACGAAACTGAAGAAAACTTCCACAAAGTAAAAATGACATGTCCAAACAATTTATGAAACTGTTACTAAGAGGAAAACTTCAAAGCGACTAGTTATCACTAAATATTCCCATACCCTGCCCAGAGAAGAACCAAGAATAAAGTAAGAAGCAGAGAAATAGCAGGAAGAACAGAAGTTGAAGATTCGCAAGATTGAGACCAAGAAAGAAGATGGGTGAAGAATAGACGACATACCTTCCCAAATCCCTATCCTATTTTAATCTAGTCGTCTGCAAAGTATCACAACGAAAAACGACCGCTTTCAGCGACACATAACGATGACTTTACCGCATACAAAGCCAGTAAACCACGAGATTCTGCACTCACAGCTCCATTCCATTATGGGACCTCCACAACAGCAACACACCATTGCAAAGCCAACAAGGAAAGACGAATGAAGCTGCACATCAAATACTTGCCCACATCCATCTCACTCAAGTCCATCACCTTCGTGCAAAAACATTCGCCAACCTCATGCTTAAACATTCATAGGATTGTGTGAATGTGTGAAATCAAATTATGTGATGTAGGAATTGTGCAAAAGAAACATGTGAAAAACTAAATAAGTTAAGCACACCAGCTAATAAACTACAAAATAACAGTCATTGACTGTGGACTTAAGTAAAAAATAGACTATCGATAAAAATAAGTCATTAGTTCTGAAATGGACGGTATATAAAGAACAAAAGTAAGGCATAATAAACACTAAAACTATATGCCACTTATTTTCTCCTCATAAGAATAAAAGAATAACTATATTTTACTTATTTTCTCCTTATAAAAACAAAGAATAAAAAATTATTTTCTTGGATGTTTTCACTTTTTTTAAAATATTTGTACCATTTGTTAGGATAATATCTCAATACTTGTGTATGTATATTTCTTTGCTGAAGCAATTCTTGTAAATAGTTCTTATTTGTTAGTGTAACAATGTTGTGCCTAGAAACGAAAACATTTTACTTGTACAAGATATTTAGAAAATGTCTTAGGAATAGATTGTACTTTATTACTACATTTATAAAAAAATATTTCTAAGAAAATCGATGTGAAAGACTCCTCACTTTCGATAACAAACTTCTTAAAAAAACAAACTTCGCACTTAAATAAATAAAGAAAATAATTAAAAATTAATAATGATAATAGCGTAAAAATACGCTTCTCTTGTCAACATAAACATATTTTTGAGAATAATGTGGAAGAATATAAAAATATAAATTAGTAATACAAACTAGCATAGAACCAGAATAACGTGGCTGAACAGTAGGCAACAAAATTTAGGTAAAGGAATAATTTTTGACTGACTTAGACAACGATTCAATCATTACCTAACTTCAGTGCAAAAATTAAGTTCGAAGGGTGGTGATATGTAAGATGTCAGGCAAATCCAACACCTTCCATTAAAACCCTGACATGATAGCAAATCCGACAGTATGTCACATAGCTCCGAATAAATCCTGACATTAAATTAACCAAAGTAATATGATCAACGAGTGAGCAAATGGAATACCACAGACTAACACAAGAACGCCTAAATGCATGTCATACCTTCCCACCATGAAACAGACGCAGTTCCGAGGGGAGAAACGAGAACAGAAGCCAAGAGCAGAATCGTGTAGGCTAGAACGCCCTACGATATGGGACGGACAGCCACGTCGTCAGCCGACCGCCAAAACCACCCACCAGCCCATGTTAAAAGATAGTGCTCTCCAGAAGAACAGTATAGATCTTACGATAACACTAAAAGGGCCACACCAGCTGCAAGTTTTGGTGTGAGACTTTTTCGCGTCTCTGTTACGTTGCAAACGTTAAAAACATTGTCCCACCACGAAATGTATAACGTTTCTCATTGGATAGACAGAATTTTTGTAGGCGGAGCTTAATGTTAACATTGAGACCCTCATTGGTCAGTTGAAAACACAGCCAGATAGCTTTTTTTAAACCAACTTCGGCAAATTGTAGTAAGGAGAAGTTAGGAGTGAGTTGCTTCCGAGACGGCGAGATGTGAGGAGCAGCGCCACCCGCCGCCCCTTGACGCTGCCTAAACACCAACAAGGTAATTAACGCACACGATGTCGCATTTTTGAGCGCATAAGGCTTCACTCAGAACTGCAGAAGTCTCATCTGTTAAATCCCCTTTTTACGTAATACTAGTGTCGATCGTCAATTAAATCTCATGGTGTCCACATTTGCTACTTGAAGTAAAAATCTGAAGCGCGATGATTTTTCTGTTATATAATTATTGAGAAGCCACATCAGCCACTGTAATTTACGACAAGTTAGATAAGTAATTAAAGATAATTGAGAGTCACTGTAGACCATTTCGATAGTTTTCTCTTTTATGAAACTTAACTTAAATCTAGATTATAGATGTGATATAGCATAGGTCATCCTTCGATCCATTGTAGAACTTGGAAACCCCTTCAAGGAATATTCGTTCACATTTTTGTTGAACGCAGTTGGTTTTTTATCATCCTGTATTAAAATTTTTCCTTTTATCAATAGTGCAATTTATAAACAATGTTTTGTGAGTAGAATAAAATTTCCAATGGTAAACTTAACTGCTTTTTCGACGTTATTTTACCAGCTAACTAAAAATAGGAAAGCCTTGAACCCCTTCCACTAAATTTAGTTAGTATTAAGATTCTTTTACAGGGAGTGCAGTGGAGCTGACGCTGAAATCATTAAGTATTTGATTATATCATTGCTAGTCTCACTGAACTCTTCTAAACTCTACATGTCATGTGTGGTCTGGCGTCTCCTTACCAGCAACAGTTCCCAGGTTCAAACTAGTCAATTCCCTAAAAAACACGCTCAGAGCGTCGTTGCGTGAAAGTGGTAGGGAGACACGACTTAGAACAAACAGACACCACGCAGAATGTTAGACCGTGCATGGATGGACGATAAACTAATGAGGAGGTACTGAATAGAATTGGGGACAAGGGAAATTTGTGACACAACCTGACTACAAAAGAGGATCGGCTGTTAGACACATTCTGAGGAATCAAGGAATCACCAGATTAGTACTGGAGTGAAGCGTGGGGATAAAAATCGTCGAGGGGGACCAAGAGATGAATACAGCAAGCAGATTCTGAAGGATGTAGTTTGCAGTGGGTACTCGCAGATGTGGAGGTTTGCACTAGATAGAGCAGTATGGAGAGTTTCATCAAACCTGTCTTCGAACTGAAGACCACAACAAAACACCAGTGTGTTGAAGAGGAAACGCCTAATAATGTTGTAGTAGGAGCGAATGGCAGATGTTCAAATGGTTCAAATAGCTCTGAGCACTATGGAACTCAACTTCTGAGGTCATCAGTCCCCTAGAACTTAGAACTAAGGACATCACACACATCCATGCCCGAGGCAGGATTCGAACCTGCGACCGTAGTGGTCGCGCAGTACCAGTCTGTAGCGCCGAATAACAGAGGCATCGCCTGGAACAGCATCGGACTGAAAACGAAATGTCAGCTCTCAGACATTTTTCCGCCTCCCCAGAGGGAGGAGAGTGGACTGTTAGAGTGCGTCTTTGAGGGTACCTTTCAGCTATGAGATTACTTTATTTTTAGTACGACAATATCAGTTACATTCCTGTGTCGTAAAGTTTTTCATTAGGCTTTCATTTCTCTTGACGTGTTAAAATTTTTGGTACGAATTCTGCGTCTATTAATATGGTATGTGGTATTCCTTCTCGATGTCCAAAGTTTCTTCTGCCTCCGCTCTGTTTCGCTATTTTTCTTGGTGCTGTCTTTCTCTTAGAGCGAGTACTTCTTAGTTCACCAGCATATTGTTTTTTCTGATTACCTCGTCGGTCTGTAGTATTTGGTTTTTTCGTCAACGGTTAGAGTGCTGGCTTTGGCTGCAGCATCCGTTCCTTAAGTTAGTCTTATTCAGTTACTTTCACCATTCAGACTGATTTGTTGACCACCATATTTGGCTCTTTGGGTGCAGCTTTGGTTCGTGTGTTTGGGATGCCCATTGCTGATGGTGGTCTTCAGTTTGTGTGGTGGTCGTCGTTGTCCCCTGTTCAAATGGCTCTGAGCACTATGGGACTTAACATCTGAGGTCATCAGTCCCCTCGAAATTATAACTACTTAAACCTAACTAAACTAAGGACATCACACACATCCTTGCCCGAGGCAGGATTCGAACCTGCGGCCGTAGCGGTCGCGCAGTTCCAGATTGAAGCGCCTAGAACCGCTCGGCCACATCGGTCGGTTGTTGTTCCCGGCTGCGCACTGGTTTATGACGTGAGATACTGAGTGATTTCTTTCTTTGTTGATTTGTATATTTCTGTATTCGCAACAGAAGAAGATTAACAGACAGATCTTATATTTCCATTCATTATAGTAATGTAACACGATTTCTATATAATTTAAAAGAACTTTTTAAAATTTTTAAATTTCATCGTCAGTGTAAATGGTCGGGGGAGCGGATCAGTGGATTCTGGGGAAGGAGCGGATTGACTGAAATGCACAAGATGATGTGGGTGACAAAACAAGCAAATTATGGGACTAGAGTGACAATTAACCATACTAAGGCAATTCGTTAATGGACGAAAAATAATATTGTAAGTTACATAAAATTTTCGGTAGTAAAAATGAATATGAGGTGCAAGCTGAGTTCTAGTTCGTACTGCATTCGTCATGATGCGAAGCTGTTGCTTCATCATTACCTCTTAGCATACCGGGCTGGAAAGAATGGACAAAAAGCAGTCGGTTTCTGCAGCCATACGCCAAATACTACGTAGGATGTAAAAAACTGCGTATACAATATTTTAGGTGTTTAAAGGAGTTAAAAAAGCTCTCATTGTCTCCCTGCGAGGAAACAGTCCGTCTGTGACATTTATGTCACATAAAAAGTTCATTTTTACCTTGTGTAAGCACTTCAAAATTTTATATACTAATTTTCTTTACACCCTGTATACAGCTTGATGTTAGGAAGGTGGTGCAGCGAACATTATGTGAGCGGATCGTCGTAGATCCTGATATACGCGTCGGTGTGGAACTCGTTTGATCATTCGTTGGCAAGGGGTGCCCTCAGCCCTTTTCAGACTAACTTAAGAGCTACCGGCTGAGAAGTAGCAGCTCCGGTTCACATGATATGAAGAATATTCATTACATGTTTTGGCTTTCTCAAACTGATGCTGATCCGATTTATCTGGGCGCCAGATGACCATTTCTTGAAACTTTTTAGGGAATATTATTTACAGATACTTCTTTCATAGTACTCAAATACGTCACAGTTTTCATGTTGCACAGTACATTCAACAGTAGCTTAACATCATTCCGCTCATCCATCCACTGAAAAATTAGACGAGAAAATATTCTATCTACAGCTACGTTATATGCGGATAGAGTAAAGTAGTACTGTTCATGGTCAATAATTCAATGGAATAGACACTACTACTCATGATTTGTTACTATTTCTCATTAACACTATTCCCTACCAAAGTTGCGTCATTCATAATGTTACATTTTCTTAAAGCCCTCATTTCATCGGCCGAGGTGTTCTAGGCTCTACAGTCTAGAACCGCGCGACCGCTACGGTCCCAGGTTCGAATCCTGCCTCGGGCATGGATGTGTGTGATGTCCTTAGGTTAGTTAGGTTTAAGTAGTTCTAAGTTCTAGGGGACAGATGACCTCAGAAGTTAAGTACCTTAGTGCTCAGAGCCATTTGCACCACTCATTTCATCGAAGAGTACAGAGTCATCGTTAACAATAGTAACACATCTCAGAAATTTTTTTCCACTGGTTGTCGCTATGGCCCTTTTTCCAGATTAAACCACTGAAATTCAGAGATACGGCTGTACTGAGTCATATTAATATAACAGTAACTAACAGCATAAAAACTGTACATTGCAGTCTGAAATACTTTAAATAAATTTCCATAATAGCATTTAGTAGTATTTTCCTTTAACTTTAAAGGGACAAAATGGTTTTCTGCCCTTCCATACAAACTACAGGCAGTACACTGTAAAACAGAGAAGACTTATTTAAGAGTTCTGTTCTCACCTTCCATGTGTAGCACTTGTTTTTGCAAGAAACTCATTATAATGTGTACACTACTAGCCATCAAAATTGCTACAACACGAAGATGATGTGCTACAGACGCAAAATTTAACCGACAGGAAGAAGATGCTGTGATATGCAAATGAATAGCTTTTCAGAGCATTCACAAAAGATTGGCGCCGTTGGCGACACCTACAACGTGCAGACATGAGGAAAGTTTCCAACTGATTTCTCATACACAAACAACAGTTGACCGGCGTTGCCTGGTGAAACGTTGTTGTGATGCCAATTGCGGTTTATCGTATCATTGTTACTCGCGTTGGTCGAGATCCAATGACTGTTAGTAGAATATAGAATAGGTGAGTTCAGAAGGGTAATACGGAACGCCGTGCTGGATCCCAACGGCCTCATATTACTAGCAGTCGAGATGACAGGCATCTTATCCGCATGGCTGTAACGGATCGTGCAGCCACGTCTCGGTCCCTGAGTCAACAGATGGGGACGTTTGCAAGACGACAACCATCTGCACGAACAGTTCGACGACGTTTGCAGCAGCATGGACTATCAGCTCGGAGGCCATGGCTGCAGTTACCCTTGACGCTGCATCAGAGACAGGAACGACTGCGATGGTGTACTCAACGACGAACCTGGATGCACGAATGGGAAAACGTCATTTTTTCGGATGAATCCAGGTTCTGTTTACAGCATCATGATGGTCGCATTCGTGTTTGGCGACATCGCGGTGAACACACACTGGAAGCGTGTATTCGTCATCGCCATACTGGCGTATCACCCGGTGTGATGGTATGGCGTGCCATTGGTTATACATCTCGGTCACATCTTGTTCGCATTGACGGCACTTTGAACAGTGGACGTTACATTTCAGATGTGTTACGACCCGTGGCTCTACCCTTCATTCGATTCCTGCGAAATCCTACATTTCAGCAGCATAATGCACGACCGCATGTTGCAGGTCTTGTACAGGCCTTTCTGGATATAGAAAATGTTAGACTGCTGCCCTGGCCAGCACATTCACCAGATCTCTCACCAATTGAAAACGTGTGGTCAATGGTGGCCGAGCAACTGGCTCTTCACAATACGCCAGTCACTACACGTGATGAACTGTGGTATCGTGTTGAAGCTGAATGGACAGCTGTACCTGTACACGCCATCCAACCTCTGTTTGACTCAATGCCCACGCGTATCAATTCCGTTATTACGGCCAGAGATAGTTGTTCTGGGTACTGATTTCTCAGGATCTATGCACCCAAATTGCGTGAAAATGTAATCACATGTCAGTTCTAGTATAATATATTTGTCCAATGAATGCCCGTTTATCATCTGCATTTCTTCTTGGTGTAGCATTTTTAATGGCCAGTAGTGTACTAAACATAAGTACTCTTCTGCCAATGGAGTTTCTAAAAAGATCCTAATCGTTACAGAAGAGTTTTGTTCCCATAAGAAATAGCTTCTTAGAGCATCGTACATCTGCCGTATCCTTTCAATGGCAGGTTCAAGTGACAACCATCCCGTTTTACAGTGAGACAAAACTGCCTTGTATTCTGGTCTTACAAACTCACACAATTCCATTAACATCAGTACTCTTGCAGTACAGACTGAAAAATGTGGAAGTACGTCATGTGTAAATGCTTCCACATCTAAGTTTAGAATATGATAGCCAGAGCTCCCGGTATTATGAAGAATATGACAAATAATAAACTGAAGCGATACGCAGGGCTTTCAAAAAGAGTGTCGAATACTTTGAGAGGTGGTAGTGCTCATCGAAACAAGAAAAATAAGTCGAATAAACATAGGGCCGGAAACGCATACTTTCCGAGATAAACACGTGTTTATGGAAAGGGCTGCGCGACACTTTGTTGCGAATATTAGGGGCGCAGCCCGGAATCCTCCAGAAAGCTGGTAGGTAAGCAGGTAACAGGACCGAATCCTCCCAAACTTACACATCGTATGTTGTATTACAGGCAATAATATAATTATCTCTGACATGTTCCTTATCTCCTTTCCCGTACCCCTCCCATGTTTTAAACAAAAAATATTAATTCACTTATGCACGCCTTGCGCGTGACTTAGTCGCTGGCGCTGTGCCGGCTGGACTTTATCTCAATGAGATAAAAGATAAATCTTTTAAACATACAATACACGCGAAAAATTTTTACATCTTCTACTGTAACTTCATATGCTTTCCTTTGCCTGCTTGAAGTATTCATAACGTTTATAACTCCTACCTGCTTCAAACGGGACGATTCGGCCCCATCGTTTTTCAGACCCTTGCAGGCTTGGGAGGATTCGGTACCATTTTTCTGACTGCAGAAGGATTCGGGCTGCGCCCGATATTAGCACAGTCGTTGCATCGGTGCTCCGTCAAATGTGTCAGCAGGGTATTATGGTGTCTTACACGGTACTCTACCTACCATTTGGTGGTCTGCAGACAATTGTGTGGTTCGAGTCGTGTCGTAGGCTACGTTAGTGTTCGTCGTATTTGTGTGCTTTATTGTGCAATACTGTCAACACTAGGGACGTATCATGGTGTTTTAACTTCTTCTTCTTCTTTTTCTATTTGTACTTAGAAATACCGTAGCACATTTACATTTTCTCTCTTCCAACACATGTTAGCAACGGAAGCCTACTACTCGATAAATGAAGTGGTGGATATGATGTTCTGACACGGTTTAGCGAATGGACATAGCCGGCGAGACCGTGCCCTCTATGCTGAAAAATATCCACAGCGCAGAGTGCCCTCTAGTAAGTTGTTCGGTAGAGTTTTCAAGCGTCGAAAGGCTGATGGAGGAAGGCCACGCACAGTCCGCACGCCTGACGTGGAGGAGCGGTGCTACGTTCGGTGGACGACACCCCTGGAACCACTATGCGACAATTGGCGGCAGCAGAAGATGTGTCTCAATCTCTTATCTGGGAGTTACTTCACGAGAAATTGTTATAACCATACCATCTACAGTGCGTTCGGGCCCTAAGGCCACAGAATCATCATCGCTGATGGCGCTTCTGTCAATGGCTGTTGCAGAAGTGTGCCGCATATCCACTGATCACATCCAAAATTTTTATTTCCGATAAGGCATGGTTCACAAGAGATGGTGTTGTGAATTTCCATAACCAGCATGTATGGGCAGCTGTAAATCCCCAAACAAGTCAAGAAGAGGACATTAACACCGACTCGCAGTCAACGTATGGGCAGGCATACTTGACAATAGGTTCATAGGGTCACACGTGCTACCGCAAAGTTTAACTGGGGCGCATTTCCTATACTTTCTTAGCAATGTATTGCCTACTTTTCTGGAGGGTGTGCCATTGCACCAACGAATACAAATGTGGTTCATGCATGATGGCACACCAGCACACTTTCGTCACCACGTGAGCGAACATCTGTCGCGGACATTTCAGGATCGCAGGATTAGTTGTGGGGAAGAAGGGGGGTACAGAGGGAAGGAGCACACCTTGGACTGCTCTTTTTCCTAGACTTTGGTTATCGGGACACTTGAAGGAACTGGTCTACCCCACGCCAATCAATGATGTGCGACACTACAGGGTCTCGTCTTCAATGCGTGCTAGCAGGTACAACTACTGGGTACACGTATTTCAAAGGGTACGTCATTCCTTACGCCGGAGGATAGAGGGGTGCATTGTCATGAATGGACGCCACGTTGAGCACCACCTGTAAAAATGTGTTTAGCGCAGAAATTATGCATTTCCGGACTCGTGTTTATTGGATTGATTTTTCTTCATTCGATGACTGCTACCAGCTCTCAAAGTATTAGACACTTATGTTGAACATCTCATATACATCATGGAAAGGTCTCTGGAACCATACAGTTTCGTTTGATTACATCATCTGAGCCTGGGTTTCAAGCCCTGTGCCTGGGTTTCAGGTAGAATCACTCGTTTCTTTCGATGTTGAGGAGCTTTTCCAGTAGAGTTTGAGAGTCTCTGCAATGGTGTTTGTGTTTAGACGGAATACCAAGTGAGCCGAGCCACGGATGGGAATTTAGATTGAGGACGTTGGCATGCAGTGGTAGTCTATGCAGTTGTGCAAAGCCACTGTGCCAGGGTATCTTATTGATAAGAACATCTACCTAGTGAGCAGGAGTCCTGGGTTCGAGTTTCAGTCTTGGTAAAATTTTCATTCGTCACTTATGGTGTTTCGAAATCCTTTTATCAAACGCCTATGTCTGATAGACCACATCACGACGCGTCCTTTTGTATTTGTGCCCCTGAGAAGCAGCAGGATGATACACAGGACTTAAGACAATGCACAAGGCAGACACACGCTGGAAAGTGTTTCTGCAGCATGTGTCGCCTTGTGTGTTGCTGGAAATCCAGTAACCCGTCTGAAACAGGGTGGACCCAGCAAAACTCCAACTCCTGGTTCGCTTCTAAAATACCATTCCCCACTTAGAGATGGTCATTCTTAAGGTTTTCTTGTAAAATCCATTGTATCAGTCTACTGGGGTAGGTAGTATGCAGTATACCTGGTAAGTAGTTCAGTGATATCTCGTCGTCCCAGGGCCGGCGAATACTAAAGGGTTCCTAGCGTCGCTGGTGTTAGTAAACATTTCTTCTCTAACAAAAGATGTTCCCCTTGACGTGATACATCACCCACTGATGTTTGGGGCAAAAATTGAACATTATCAATCACATATGTCCAATGGTATTACTCGTATGTCACTTTTTTCCTATATAAGAACTTTCATTCTGGGACTATTAAATTACATATGGTAATACAGCACGTCCGCTCAAAATAATGGTTTAACTCTCAAATATAATTACTAACAAAAGTTTAAATTTTTTCTTCCACTATCAAACTAAAGATATTCACAACGAAAGATACTCCATATATTTCGATAATAGGCTACCAAGAATAAAACTTTCTACACCAACAACGATGCACAATTATGAGAAATTACGCAAGAAATCTAATCGAAAAAGAAACATTATTAGTATCACATATCGCATTCGTGATATTTTTAAAACATAGGATGGACACTTGGAAAAAAAGGAAAGCTACAAATTTCGTAAGCAGAAATGACATTTTTAAAATTCCCGTGTTGAAATCAATAACAGAGATTATTAAAATATATGCTTCAGTATGCAAACTTTTCGGTCACATATAATGTAGCCTTTCAGCAAGATATATAGGAGCATTTCGATTGAAATTAATTTAATTGTAGCTATAGCGTGGAATTAAACGACGTCTACATCTTATAGAACCAGGTTGAAGTATAACAATTTCTGGAAATGGCACTTTTAGTCGAATTGCTTCCACGCTGGTAAAACGTTTTTTGGGCTGAGATCTTCGGTTTACTCATTTTTGTTTTGTTTAATAAAAAGTCTAAAAGCCCACCCCTCCCCTTCCCGCCACCTCGATTATTGGTGCTCAGCTACAAACTCTTCCGATGTCAGGGAGAAAAGCCTCTATTCTTAATAGGGAATCTGACTGTAATATAATGTTCTCCATCTGAGCTGTAATGCACTTCTGTCTTTCTTTAATACATTCAGCCATTCAACATCCCATTTAATCAAGAGAGTGCGTTGGCGTTTTCTTGTCGCAGGATTAACGAAGCGACTTCTTTCTCTGAAAAAAAAGTCACTTGAGACACTTTTCTTTCCTCTTTTTAAAATAAAATTACATCCGCACTTCCTTTTGCTGTGAAACAATATTGTGTGAGCTGTTTCAGAATGGTATGACAACAACGCAACAGAAAACCGCAAGTTATTTTCAAACTGCGCTCAGATAACGTTCGCCAGTAAACTTATCTTTTTATGATTCTGGCATAAATCGAAATAAATTTGTATAAACATCAATTCATTTATGCAGCTCAACATCCCTTTTCTACACACTATTAACTTGTACATAACCTACGTTAGACAGTATTCCTTGACTGCCGATTTCAATGGAAGTTAACTGTACTCGACAATAAGCTTCGTATCTATTCATTATTTCATCGGTATCGTTATGTAGCGGAACAAAGAAAACTGTACTTTTCTCGCAATCTGGTAAATTTCAAGGAATTACGAATTAGAGGAAATGATCCCAATTCGGTTAGGGTATAAATTTGAAGTAGCTAGGTATTTAGATGGTAGTGGGAGGCGCTGTACCCTTACGGAAACAATGTAAACAGCACTTCAGGGCACATCAATCGTTCTATAAAAGCGCCGCGTCAGTTCATTGTCACATGCAATTATAATGAACATAAACTCAATTTGCATAGTCTTAAAAACTTTCACAGGTGTGCATTAATTATTTTTTCGTATAGTTTCTATGTTTACGTATACTCTCCTCTCTAGTTTGTCATATTAAGGGTAATCTTAGCTTTCAGAATATCTTTAATTTTAAAAGTTAATATTTTTGATTGCTTATAATTAACCTACAAATTACGTAGTAGTAACGTCTAAATTTGGGCTAAGAGCAGATTTTGGAGCATTCGGTCTGTATAATGAACCTGAGCCGTTTACGTTCCAGAATTCCGAGGAACAAAGCCTTAATGTATCCCTCAGGGAAAAAAGGAACGAATGGAAGAAAAAAATATGACCAAGCGACTAGTGCAGTCACAGTGAGAGCAGAGATGCCCGCAATTTTTCACGTCATACCGGCAAAACATTTTCCTCGTACGAGTATACATGAGTTAGAAATTTTGAGGACTTTGATAATTGTTCATAATTTTCTCCCATTATTTTCTATAGTGCACTTTTAGTACATGGTCAGCACCATAAACGTAAACAATCTAAGAACATAGTTTTAGTAAAACCTGTTTCTACATTCCCCGATTTTATGTTTTTCAAACGTGTACCTCATTTTCAGTTGATCACGTCGTAGGCCCTATTCTCTCATTTTGTTGTTTCCCACTAAAACTTTCGTGTGAATAACGTTTCCCACATATCGCGTTTTTTAACCATTACCACAAGCTTCAATATCGATTTCACTTTAAACAAATCATTCGCAGTTACTACGTAGCTCCATTGTAAAACACTATTCTTAAGTACGTTCAACGAAGCTTTCATTACAACGAACATATATTTCATCAACTTTACGTGGTTGTATGCAACGATCAGTTTTTTTTTTCTTAATTGTTAATTTTATTCCAATTTCTCGATACTGTGCCATTTTGAAGTCTCAGACCATAACGCTCGCTCCTCCGATCTGGACCCTTCCGACGATTGTTGCAGGGCGTTTGCTCTCGACGTTTCACACCGTGTACACCAACGACCACCCGACCGATGGCGCATAGAACTTGATTCATTTGAGAACGCCACCTATCGTCACTCAATGAACCTCCATTTGCGGTATTGGGGTGAAAATTCCATCCTTAGTCGTCGACGAAGAGCGGTCAGCATGGGTGAATGACCAGGCACCTGCTGCAGAGGCCCAAACGCACCAATGTTCCCTAGACAGTCTTTAAGGAGACACTTTTGGTATCCATTTGGTGCGTCTGGGTTGTCAGCTGCACAACAGTTGCACGTCTATTCGACCGAACATATCCCCGTTGCCTGTCACCCATCTGCGGCCTATGGTGCACCACAGCTGCCGCAGCGCCGATTTTGGACTGCGCCATTTTGCCATGCACGGTATACTTCAAACACGGCGGCACGCGAACGGATAAGGAGCACTGTAGTTTTGGAAATGCCTTGGCCCGAAAGCCAATGGTCATGTCTTCTGTGGGGTAACGCTCGTGTCGCAACACTTCCCGCGAATGTGACGTCATTTTCATGTCACGCCCGATGTCAAGGATCACATGATCGGCTATCGACACTCTTTAGCGTTCGATACATGCCTCTCACAAGACTTCCAGCACGTATCGGAGATTAACAAAAATATGTTATTCTTGGAATGATTTATTATAGGCTAATTATTGCTAGAATAAAATGTCACATATTGAGTTACCGATGGTTACTGCCTTCGTATAAGGACGCTCTTTTAGGAATGAGTTATTTTCGTAAGAAATTTAAAATTAAGCATGAAACAGGCTTGTTTCATAATTTCCGGTAAACCGTTTCACGATAACGAAGCACTAAAGACTTATCACAAACGCGACACCATTATCAAAAGAGAATATGATAAACAAGGCAGGAGACAAATATCAAATCATGACGTGATGGATAACGTCGTGGTTTCTAGAGTGAAAAGTTGTGGGTTCGCATCCAGAAACATGCAATTTTTTTTTTCTTTAACACGTTCTGGGATTTTCTTATGAATGTAGTACAAGTACAATCTGCAATAAGCGGTATTATTTACATTCTGATTTGAGAACGAAGGATGAGATAAATATTTAGCGGTTAACGAGTGTGTGGTTAGGCAGGAACGTAAGAGGACAGCTTACGACAGCTTAAATTGCTATAAGTTTGATGATGAGCAATAACATTTGTAATCTTTCTTTTCACAAATATTTGGGTCTTTATTTTTGAATGTGTAGCGATTTACGAGTATGTGTTTAGGCAGGAACCTAAGAGGACTGCTTAAATTGCTGAGAGTGAAACAAGGATCAATAACATTCATATCCTTCCTTGTCACAAAGCCGGTAGTCTATCATGCGGTCGTAGATATTGTGCGTGATATCGAAATGGCGTCACGTTCGCGGAAAGTGTTGCCAAACGAGCTGTACCACCTTTTCTGGGTGTTAGATAAATAGCATACTTTCCTTATTCCGACAATAACTGCAGTGTTTACATGTTCCCGATACGCTTTATATACCCTCCACTGCTGGTGCTGTATGTCTGTGAATGGTTACTGCACGATGACGTCGAACATAGGTGGTGGTCACACTAACGTGACTGGATCTTGAAAATTTTACGATGTTGCAGCAATCGAAAATATCCTATCTACAGAAACTACTGATGGTTTAAAAGGAAATAGCTTTGGAAAGTGCACTCATGAATAAAACCTTTATCCAGGTACCTTTACTTCTTGAGGGCATGTGTTATGTGTTATATTTACAGAGGCGTTCGCAGAGCCATTGTAACATCAGAAAGGCATATTATATGAGCTCTTCATTGGTGTGAATTGTAGTTTCCAGTGAATGATAATGGTTTTATTGCATCAGCCACCACTTCGTTTTCACTTTTGTGATAGAAATTACGCATGTGGAGAGAACATCTACGTCATCAGGTGACTTTTCATTAAATTATGCTCCTTGGTTGATCTTACATGCTGCTCAAGCCTCCTGCATGACAATATGCATTTGATGGAAGAACACGGATACTAAAAAGAATAATGACTGCCACATGCGAAAACAATGTATTAGATAGGCACGATGTGAATGTGTCTCAGAGACGCATAGCACGCAATCGTAAATGATAATAAGCCACTGAATGACACTGTTAACTCTTTTTTACAACAAACTTACATTTACTGACAAAACTATTACTAACAATATAAGAACGTAGGCTTCCGCGGCCGGTGTCATAGTGATTAAAATTCTTCTGGGTATTATGCCGCGTCATTGCTAAAAACTAACAACAATAATAAACTAAAACCGACGTTTCGGCCGAATTGCAACGACCTTCCTCAGGGCACGTGGCCTGAGGAAGGTCGTTACAATTCGGCCGAAACGTCGGTTTTAGTTTATTATTGTTGTTAGTTTTTAGCAATGACGCGGCATAATACCCAGAACAATTTTAATCACTATTATTAACAAGTTAGGATGATATGAATAATAAGCAAAGAATAAATATGGTGTGTGAAACTCCCACATTTGAAATGGCCCCTCAGCTATTCCCAGTGGCATCTTTGTGTAGAACTTCCTCGCTCTTCAAATCACGGCCCATTTAAACAGAAATTTGAGGTCTGAGGAAGAACAGCACAACGTTCGTTCTTAGTAGATGAGTGACTGACAGGATTTGATTCTCAATTAAGCTAGTTTAGCAACATATCGATAGCTATAAATGAACTTTTCTCTCAGCAAATACAGAATTGTTGCTTTGTGACGCAATACTCTACTAACGTAAAAAAAAAATTGTTGAAATGTGTGTGATATCTTATGGGACTTAACTGCTAAGGTCATCAGTCCCTAAGCTTACACACTAATTAACCTAAATTATCCTAAGGACAAACACACACACCCATGCCCGAGGCAGGCCTCGAACCACCGCCGGGACCAGCCGCACAGTCCATGACTGCAGCGCCTTAGACCGCTCATACTAACGTAAACAGAAAGTGAAAGACTACAGAATATGTTCCCGCCAACAGGGCACAGGTTCTTCAATGATATGGTGTGACGTGTCCATCTGTTGGTTCCGAATGATATGAAAGTTTGTATCTTATTTTTTTTTTTTAAGTATTAGTAACCGAAATGTTACAGCATTTAAAGGAAATATACATCGTTTTTATGTAATGAGTGTACCGATTTCATTAACTGTTATATTCACAGTGGCAACAGAAGTCATGGAATAGAGATATGCACATACACGATACAGTGACAAGAGTCATGGGATACTTCCATGTGTCGGACCTCCTTTTGCTCAGCACAGTACAGCAACTCGTCGTGGCATGGACTCAACAAGTCGTCGGAAGCCCCTGCAGAAGTACTGGCTATGGTCGGCTACTTGGAGACCATTTGCAGCCATTCATGGACTTCATGTTCCCCAACAACAATGGAATCTTTATGCATGACAATGCGCCATGTCACCGGACCACAATCTGTTCGCGATTGGTTTGAAGACCATTCTAGACAATTCCAGACAATGATTTGTCCACCCAGATCCCCCAAAATGAATCTCATCGAACATTTATGGGTCATAACCGAATGGTCAGTTCGTGCACAAAATCCTGCACCAGCAACACTTATGGACGGCTATAGAGGCAGCATCTCTCAGTATTTCTGCATGGGACTTCCAACGACTTGTTAGTCGATATCACGTCCAGTTGCTGCACTACACCGGTAAAGGAGGTCCGCCGCGATATTATAAATTGTTACTTTAGTGTAGGTTAATTAGTTTTCACCCTTCAAACATCTCAATAGCACTATAAATTTTCATGTTGTTAGTTGGTTCTTAGCAACCGCAATTCAAGTAGTCCTCCGCTTCCACCACAACAAAAAAATTGAAGAAAAGTACTTCTGTTGAACAATTAAGTACATATTTCTATCACTTGAAGTCAAAAAGCAAAATTATTCTGCGTCACTTGCCACCTCCGATAATTACGTATTATCACGTACCAGGAGTTGAGCAGTGACTCTTTGACAATCTGCGATACCAAAGTCGAACATACCTCGTCAGTCCAAAAAGCTTCGATACTGGTTAATAACCTATACAGAAACCTTAAGAAGATGGTTTGAATGCCTCAGGTGTTCTACATACCCTATCTCTACTCGATTACAAGGCATAGAAAGTTCAATAACCTTATGAAACAGTCAGGAAAGTCTTTTTTTGGCATGGTCTTCACCTCGCGCATCATGTTGGGTCAGATTCCGGTTACGTTGTCAAAACGTTGACCCATCATATGTATTTGTGCCCTTCGTCGTTTTATATAGTAAGATCGTACTGGTAACACCACATCTCAAGTTGTATTTCAATGAAGTCGTCGTTTATGTTTGGGAGTCAACGTGTTCTTGGCAAGCTTTTCATACACTTTTCCCTTCTTCGAAACATTCTGTAGAATGTTTGAACACATGATTTAGAGACTTGGGACACAACGATGTTGACTCACTACGGCCGCACACCCACTCTAAGACTGCTACGGTCGCAGGTTCGAATCCTGCATCGGGCATGGATGTGTGTGATGTCCTTAGGTTAGTTAGGTTTAAGTAGTTCTAAGTTCTAGGAGACTGATGACCACAGATGTTAAGTCCCATAGTGCTCAGAGCCATTTGAACCATTTGAACCCACTCTAAATACGGCCTGCTCACAACTGACTGGTCGAATGCACATCTGTTGCTTACAGTTGTTCGTTTAAACTGCACCGCCTATACTCCAGGAACAAAATCTCTCTCGGAACTTTTCCGACGAACGTTGCACAATAATGAATTTGAATTTATTTATCAGTAGGAAAGTCCTCGTGATTCTGCTTTGGAATGGACGAGAATCTTGAGGAAGATGTGGTGTTTCGCTTCGACGGAAAAATTCTTGTGCGAGGCACTACAGTAAAGGAACGTGACTGCGGCGGTAAATTTCTGTATTTAGTGAAAGTAGCCATGTTTCAAGTGGGACCTAATTAAGTCCAAACACGTCCGCATTAGTACCTTTCTCTGATTAAAGCATTTCCATACTGCTCCGCTAGAATTCGGATGTTTTTACATTCTTATAGAGCGCAAGTTGTTTCTTTTTAGTCTGACTCTGACTGGTTTAATGCCGTCTGCCACGAACTCCTCTCCTGTTCTCCTGTATCAACCTATTCAGCACTTGTAACCTACGACCGCAGTTGTTTGCTGGATGTATTCCAATCTCCGTGTTCCTATACACCTTTTACACTCTACAGCTCCCTCTAGTACCATGGAAGTTATTCCGTTACGTCGTAACAGATGTCCTACCATCCTATCCTTTCTACTTGTCACTGTTTTCCGTATGTTTCTTACCACGCCGAATCTCAGGAGAACCTCCTCATTCTCATTATCAGACCACGTAATTTTCACCATTCTGCTGCATACCACATCTCAAATGCTTCTAATCTCTTCTTTTCTGGTTTTTTCACAGCCCCTGTTTCAATATCCTATATTGTGCTCCAAACGTACCTTCTCAGATATTCCTTCCTCAAATTAAGGCCTATGTTTGATGCTAGTAGATTTCTCCTGGCCAGAAACGCCATTTTGTCAATGCTACTCTGCTTTTTATGGCCTCCTTGCTCCGACAGCATGGGTTTTTTGTTGCCTAGGTTGCAGAATTCATCAACTTCATTTAATTCGTGATCACCAATTATGATGTTAAGTTTCTCGCTGTTATTTCTGCTTTATCGCTGTTATTTCACATTACTTCTCATTCCTTCGATTTACTCTCAATAGACTATTCATTCCATTCATGAGATCCTGCAAATCTTCTTCACTTTCACTGAGGATAGCAATGTCATCAGCGAATGTTATCATTGATATCCCTGCACCTCGAATTTTAATTCCACTCCTGAGCCTTTCTTTTATATTTCCTTCTTCTGTATAGAGACTGAACACTATGGACGAATGACTACATCCTGTCTTACACCCCTTTTAATCCGATCATTTCTTTCTTCGTGTCCCAGTTTTATTATTCCCTCTTGATTCTTGTACATATTGTATGTTATCCACCATTCCCTATAGTTTACCCATAATTTTTTGATTTGCCAAAATCTTGAACCATTTTACATTGTCAAACTTTTATCCAGGTTGATAAATGCCATGAACGAGGCTCCATTTTTCTTCAGTCTTGTTTCCGTTATCAGTCGCAACTTTGGAATTGCCTCTCTCGTGCCTTTATCTTTCCTAAAGCCAAACTGATCCTAATCTATCGCATCCTCAATCTTCTTTTCCATTCTTCTGTATATTACTCTTGTCAGAAACTGGGATATATGGGCTGTTAAGCTAACTGTGCGATAGTTCCCGCACTTGCTGGTTCCTGCAACCTTCGGAATTATGTAGAAGAAGTTTTTCCGAAAGTCATATTGTAT
Source organism: Schistocerca nitens (assembly GCF_023898315.1). Classification (NCBI taxonomy): domain Eukaryota; kingdom Metazoa; phylum Arthropoda; class Insecta; order Orthoptera; family Acrididae; genus Schistocerca; species Schistocerca nitens. The sequence continues at coordinate 603,963,818 of NC_064614.1, read as the reverse complement.
ATCGCCTCACTGGTACATTCCGGCCACCAGCGTGAGTAGTCGCTTTGTTCCCTCTTTCCCCAGTGAATATACGAGAAATTCTGATGGAGTGATACCTATTCTTTCTGCCTTATTCGATGGTACGTCTTCCAAAGCTGTTTTAAATTCTAACACTGGATCCCCTAACTCTTCTCCTATCACGTCGTAAGTCAAGTCTTCCCCCTCATAGAGGCCTTCAATGTACTCTTTCCAACTATCCGCTACCTCCGCTACATTTAACAATGGAATTCAAAGTGCCCTCTTAATCTTACCACCCTTGCTTTTAATATTTGGAGCCGGCCGGAGTGGCCGTGCGGTTCGAGGCGCTACAGTCTGGAGCCTAGCGACCGCTACGGTCGCAGGTTCGAATCCTGCCTCGGGCATGGATGTGTGTGATGTCCTTAGGTTAGTTAAGTTTAATTAGTGTTAAGTTCTAGGCGACTCATGGCCTCAGAAGTTAAGTCGCATAGTGCTCAGAGCCATTTTTTAATGTTTGGACTTTCCTACACGCTGAGTAATTCCTTCCGACCGTCTCTTTCTTCAAATTTTCATGCAGCCATTTCACCTTAGTCTCCCTGCACTTTCTATTTATTTCGTTTGTAAGTTTCTTGTATTTCTGTGTATCTAAATTTCCTTGAACATTTTGCACATTCTTCTTTCAGCGATCAAATGGAGTAATCCTTGTGTTACCCATGATTTCTTCACAGTTACGTTCTGTGTACCTACGTCTTTCTACCCAACTTCCGAGATTGCCTTTTTAGACATGTCCTTTCCTCTTCAACTGAACTATCTACTGAGCTATTCCCTAACGCAATACTATAACATCATAGCACTTCAAGCGTATCTCCTAATTCCTTAATATTACCGTATCCCATGTCGTTGGACAATGATTTTTCCTGACTAGCCTCTTAAACTTCAGCTTACTCTTTATCACTACTAAATTGTGATCTGAGTCTATTATCTACTCCTGAGTACACTTCACGTTCCACTATCTGTTGTTGGAATGTGTGCTGATCATGATGTAATTTTCCTCTTCCAAGTATATCTCTTCCCCTTGTGATCCTTGGAGAGAGTATTCGCTATTACTAGCTGAAATTTATTGTTGAATTCAGTTAGTCTTCCTCCTCTGTCATTCCTAGTACTAAACCCGTGTCTTCCTGTAACCGTTTTTTTTCTACACTTTCCCCCACAAATGCATTCCGATCCCCCATGATTATCAGATTTTCATTTCCCTTTACAAACTGAATTACATTGTCAATATACACATACACTTTCTCCATTACTTCATCTTCGGCTTTCTATCTAGGTTGATGATCAAAGTTCCATGAGAAGAACCAGCCGCAACGAAAAATGCCATTTTTAAAGACTGCCACTCCAGTTCGCATGTCATATCCACGACACTCTTCCCTTATTTCCCAACAACACAAAACGAGCTCCCCTTGTTTAGACTTTTTCGAAGACCACCGTCAATGCTATCTAATGCGGACCCCTCGTCGTGCAACAATTCTCCAGAAGACGACGGACAAGCGTCGTGTACGCAGGAGCTTTAGTGGACCTCTTCCATTTTCTAAGTGTTCTGTCAATAAATCTGAATCTTTTGATTTGACTTCCCTACATTATTACCCATGTTATCGTACCAGTTGAAGTCATTGAATTGCACTGATTGACTGTTCCGTCAGTTCTTGGTAGAATATTTTATACATTATAAATCAAATACACGCAACACTTGTGTAATATTCTACAATGGTTATTATTTGTTACACGAACCGGTTTTGCGGCTTTCACGCCATCATCAGGTACAAAGATAAGTATGTGGTGCAGTGGAAATTTGTTGGATCAAAGATTTTAAACTAGCACATGTACAGGTTCAAATGGTTCAAATGGCTCTGAACACTATGGGACTCAACAACTTAGGTCATAAGAGCCCCTAGAACTTAGAACTACTTAAACCTATTTAACCTAAGGACATCACACACACCCATGCCCGAGGCAGGATTCGAACCTGCGACCGTAGCAGTCCCGCGGTTCTGGACTGCAGCGCCAGAATCGCACGGCCACCGCGGCCGGCGCACATATACTGGGTATCCCCACTTCCGGAGAGGAGAAAAGGTTAATGATAGAGTTAGGAATAAAATAAGCGGGACTATTTCAGTGTGTATGCGATGTATCTCTTCCTCTTGTGATTCTTGAACAGAGTTTTCGCTATCACTAGCTGAAATTTGCTGTTGAATTCAATTAGTCTTTCTCCTCTGTCATTCCTAGTACCAAGTCCATATTCTCCCGTAACAATCTTTTCTACATTTTCCCCTACAAATGCGTTCCACTCCCTCACGACTATCAGATTTTCATCTCTCTTTAAGTACAGAACTATATGGTTAATATGAAATACACTTTCTCCATGTCTTCATCTTCGGCTTGCTATGTAGGTAGCAGAATTCCTCAACTTCATCTATTTCGTGACCGCCTATTCTGATTTTTAGTTTCTCGCAGTTCTAATTTCTGATTCTTTTCATTACTTTCAACTTTAGTCTCGGTCCATATTATTTAGTCATTAGACTGTTCACTCCGTTGAACAGATCCTTTAATTCTTCTTCACTTTCATTGAGGATAACAGTTTCATCAGCGTCGGCCAGGCTAACAAATTTGTCTGACGCTTTCCACCGGCCGGTGTGGCCGAGCGGCTCTAGGCGCTTCAGTCTGGAACCGCGCGGCCGCTACGGCACGCAGGTTCGAATCCTGCCTCGGGCATGGATGTGTGTGATGTCCTTAGGTTAGTTAGGTTTAAGTAGTTCTAAGTTCTAGGGGACTGATAACCTTAGATGTTAATTTCCGTACTGCTCAGAGCCATTTGAACCATTTTTTGACGCTTTCCTCCTTCTGATATATATACCTTGATGATTTTTTTGATTATGTTAGCTGAAATTCAGTCTGTTCGCAGATGAAACTGTTACTTACTAATTGCATACAGTAAAAATTGTTTTAATATCAAATGAGTTGCCATAAAATATCACAATGGTGTAGTTATTGACAGCTTGTTCTTAACGTAGTGAAATACAATGTTAAGAACTTACCGAAACTTAAAACTATCGTATCCTCAGCTGTATCTCGAAAAAGACTGCGAAATCGGATGTTCTTGTCGACATTAAGAAATATTTGCGGTTTGTCGTAGATCTGAGGGCACCAATTTGCTGTTACTGGTAACTGATAGTTGCTTAATGTTGAAATTTGATCGAGACTTTTTTCTCAAAGCTGCGGATCGCGTACAACCTTAATATGCCCGACATTTCCCATGTAAAGAACTTATTCTCCAGATGTAACGTCAGATGATAATACACTGCTTTCAACAAAATCCGTTCCAGCAAATGTTTTAATTTATCGACGTCATATTCCGCGACCCTTTTGCACAAGAAATCTTACCAAACAGAAGAGCTCTTTAATTTGGTGCATCAGATCCACTGCATATTTTCAAAGTAGGCAAGTATAAATACGCAGCCACAAAATACGTCAGTTTAGATTTCCAAACTCATTAATTATCATGTCACCTGCTCGATTTGCTTCTGTCGTCGTTGTGGCCTTCAATCCGAAAACAGGTTTGATGCGGCCCTCCATGTTACTCGATCCAGTGCAATTCTATTCATCTGTGAATAACTACTGCAACTGAATAACTACTGCAACAATAACTTCTGAATCCTCTTACTGTATTAATTTCTTGTCCTCTCTCTACAACTTAACCCCCCGCCCACACTTCCCTCCAATACTAAATTGGTGATTCCTTGGCGTCTCAGCGTGTGTCCTACCAACCGATCTCTTCTTCTAGTCTGATTGCTCCACAAATTACTTTTCTCCCCAATTCTGCTCAATACCTCCTCATTAATCCCGCATTATCCCTATTTGATTTTGTATTTATAACTCTGTATTCGCTTGACTAGAAGTCTTATTCTTCCTGCCACCGAATTTCACCAATTCCCAATATATCTAATTTCAACTTATCCAGATCCCTCTCTTGCACCCCACCGCTCCTATCAGCAAATCACAGCGCCACCTACACAAGGTCACGCAAGTATATTTAAAAAAAGAATTTAAACCATGATGCACCAATAGAGTCTTGCAGTTTCTTATCACGTTCATTGGGTTCGCCAACTCAGAACCATATTATCACCTGTCATCCTATCCAACGTTATGGTTCAGTTTGTCACCACAAACGTCAAGAACAACATATAAAAAATAACACTGAATAAATACTTAAATGGGCCGGCCGGGGTGACCGAGCGGTTTTAGGTGCTACAGTCTGGAACCGCGCGTTCGCTACGGTCGCAGGTTCGAATCCTCCCTCGAGCATGTATGTGTGTGATGTCGTTAGGTTAGTTAGGTTTAAGTAGTTCTAAGTTGTAAGGGACTGATGACCTCAGAAGTTAAGTCCCATAGTGCTCAGAGCCATTTGAACCATTTTTTAAATACTTAAATAAACAACCTCAGTGTTTTCTTGCATTATCGAAAATAGGTTTACGTGACGTCATGAGTTCACTGCTGTGGTAGCTGACAGAAGCAAATCGATCAGACGTCATGACGAGTTATATATGTCTGACACTTAAGTTTTCGTATTTATAATTGCGAATTACGAAAATATGCAGTTTAACTGTTGCACCACATGAAACAGCTATCCAAATCGTATTGTTTTTTGGTTCAGTTTTTTGTGTAAAAGTATCAGGAAAAGTGGCATCAGCGGTTAAGACTGTTTCCATGCTCCCCCAGTTCCAAGTTAACAGAATTTGAAGTTGGTTTCATTATTGGGGGAAAATCAATTTTCGGTGATCAAACCAGCAATCTTCTGAAAAACATGATGGGACAAACACTTCAGGTAGAGGTGTGGAAACTTTGAAATGCACTGGGTTGCTCTCTCAGACTAAGCTGACAACTCTCAAGTGCACACAAGTCAGTGTTCCCAATCCTACAGTCTTGTTTCAACACTAGGTTTATAATGATGATTAATTCTGCGCACCTGAATCTGTTATGTATACCTGCAGTGGAAGGTCTCAACAGTATAAGTAAAGGGATACGAATCCCTTCAGAATACAGGTTTTTAGGAAGTTTCTATGACAACAGAAAATGCGTCAAATGTCTACTGCTGTACCTAAGACAGTTTCTAACAATAAACCCCCGGTTCTTTAAACAATCGAATTACCATGCATAAAATAGCTACAAAAGTGTGGTTACTTTACAAATAAGTTAATGCGTTAAATATTTGACGTTAAAAATGAAACTGAGACAAAGTTTAGAAAAGGTTTGAAACTATGCTTAATGTTTGTTGGAAGTTAGCAACTGTTTATCAATATGAGACACTGGATCAATGTAGTGTGGGTAATTTGCGCTCCATTTTATCCCGACGTATGTGACTTCTGATATAACATACCCGAGTAATTTTTAAGGCCAGATTATTGAATTTCGTTGTAGCCAAGCAGATCTCGTCGTCACAGTAGCTAGAGATAAGGAAAAGGGGGTGCGAGGTGCAGTGTTGAGGTTATTGTTGCCCCGGCGTCAGTAGGGGATACACGTGTGCAAAGATCGATGGGGTACGTGACACCCGACCTTGTAGTCGGTGTTACATTTTTGGCTCAAATGGCTCTGAGCACTATGGGACTTAACATCTGAGGTCATCAGTCCCCTAGACTTACAACTACTTAAAACTACCTAACCTAAGAACATCGCACACATCCATGCCCGAGGCAGAATTCGAACCTGCGACCGTAGCAGCAGCTCGGTTCCGGAATGAAGCGCCTAGAACCGCTCGGCCACAGAGGCCGGCTTACATTTTTGATTTGTCAGCAAGTTTATGAGATACAGTTATTTATAGATTTACAGTATTTTTTCGTTTATCTTTTTTAGATATTATATTTCTCAATATGATTTATGAAAGAAATGAACGTTGTCTACAAGAATCATTAGAAGTTTTGGAAAACTTTTCAAGTGCTAGTTCCTGTGACTCTGAGAGCGAAGAAGAGATTGAAATGTTTCTCAAAGAAGTGAAGAAACTGATTCGTAGCAGGTGTGTATTCTGGATGATTCGAGCCAAAACCTGCGTTGGCCGCTCCTATTCAGTCATCTGTGTAAAATGGATGAAGGACTGTCCTAGACAAAACGTTCGAATTCGTTCTGAGTATATTATTTGTAAATCTCTAGGCATGAAAGGTGTTGCAAACTCTCCAAAATAGAGATTGAATGTTGAAGTCCCTTTATAAGAAACAGTATGCTGAATACTATAGTTACACATAAAAATAACCAAATGAAGAATAAAGGGGAAAATGTCCAGAAAAGAAAGAGCAGTACCACATGTAAGAAGCAAATTTGGAAGATTTGACGGCTTTTATAGGACTTTTGCACATAAACCGCTCAAATAGGCAAAACTTGAACGATTGTGGCGTACAAATGGTACAGGGGTTGCAACCTTTCGGATTACAATATCACGCCAGAGGTTTTGCATTCTTTCGAATAATTTGCAATGAAGATGGTCACATAGTGACTGAAATCGATCTGTGAAATAAAGTATACCAATATCAACGACCGTTGCTGCCATTTATCCAAAATTTATTCTCCATAACTGTTCTATATAACGGTAAGACAGAGATTTAGGAACCAGGTTTTAAATTGTACGACATTTCCAGGGCCAGATATGTACCCTGACCACAATCTGTTGGTTATGAACTGTAGATTAAAACTGAAGAAACTGCAAAACGGTGGGAACTTACAGAGATGGGACCTGGATAAACTAAACCAGAGGTTGTGCAGAGTTTCAGGGAGAGCATAAGGGAACAATTGACAAGAATGGGGGATATAAATACAGTAGAAGAAGAATGGGTAGCTTTGAGGGAAGAAGTACTCAAGGAAGCAGAGGATCAAGTAGGTAAAAAGACGAGGGCTAGTAGAAATCCTTGGATAACAGAAGAAATATTGAATTTAATTGATGAAAGAAGAAAATATAAACATGCAGTAAATGAAGCAGGCAAAAAGAAATACAAACGTCTCAAAAATGAGATCGACAGTAACTGCAAAATGGCTAAGCAGGCATGGCTAGAGGACAAGTGTAAGGATGTAGAGGCTTATCTCAGTAGGGGTAAGATAGATACTGCCTACAGGAAAATTAAAGAGACCTTTGGAGAAAAGGGAACCACTTGTATGAATATCAAGAGCTCATATGGAAACCCAGTTCTAAGCAAAGAAGGGAAAGCAGAAAGGTGGAATGAGTATATAGTGGGGTCTATACAAGGGCGATGTACGTGAGGACAATATTGTGGAAATGTAAGAGGAGGTAGATGAAGATGAAATGGGAGATACGATACTGCGTGAAGACTTTTACAGTGCACTGAATGACCTAAGTCTAAAAAAGGCCCCGGGAGTAGACAACATTCCATCAAAACTACTGACAGCCTTGGCAGAGCCAGTCCTGACAAAACTCTACATTCTGGTGAGAAAAATGTATGAGACAGGCGACATACCTTCAGACTTCGAGAAGAATATAATTCCAATCCCAAAGAAAGCAGGTGTTTACAGATGTGAAAATTACAGAACTATCAGTTAAATAAGTCACGGCTGCAAAATACTAACGCGACTTCTGTACAGACGAATGGAAAAACTGGTAGAAGCAGACCTCGAGCAGATCAGTTTGGATTTCGTAGAAATATTGGAGCACGTGAGGCAATATTGACCCTACGACTTATCTTAGAAGCTGTATTAAGAAAAGGCAAACCTACGTTTATAGCATTCGTAGACTTAGAGAAAGTTTTTGACAATGTTGACTGGAATACGCTCTTTCAAATTCTGAAGGTGGCAGGGGTAAAATCCAGGGAGCGAAAGGCTATTTACAATTTTTACAGAAACCAAATGGCAGTTATAAGAGTCGAGGGGCATGAAAGGGAAGCAGTGGTTGGGAAGGGAGTGAGACAGGGTTGTAGCCTCTCCCCAATGTTATTCAATCTGTATATTGAGCAAGCAGTAAAGGAAACAAATGAAAAATACGGGGTAGGTATTAAAATCCACGGAGAAGAAATAAAAACTTTGAGGTTCGCCGTTGACATTGTAATTCTGTCAGAGATAGCTAAGGACTTGGAAGAGCAGTTGAACGGAATGGACAGTGTCTTGAAAGGAGGGTATAAGATGAACATCAACAAAAGCAAAACGAGGATAATCGAATGTAGTCGAACTAACTCGGGTGATGCTGAGGGAATTAAATTAGAAAGTGAGACATTTAAAAAGTAGATGAGTTTTGCTATATGGGAACCAAAATAACCGATGATGGACGAAGTAGGGAGGATGTAAAATGTAGACTGGCAATGGCAAGAAACGCGTTTCTGAAGAAAATAAATTTGCTAACGTCGAGTACAGATTTAAGTGTCAGGAAGTCGTTTCTGAAAGTATTTGTATGGAGTGTAGCCATGTATGGAAGTGAAACATGGACGATAAATAGTTTGGACAAGAAGAGAATAGAAGCTTTCGAAATGTGGTGCTACAGAAGACAGCTGAAGATTAGAAGGCTAGATCACATAACTAATGAGGAGGTATTGAACAGAATTGGGGAGAAGGGGAATTTGTGGCACAACTTGACTAGAAGAAGGGATCGGTTGGTAGGACATATTCTGAGGCATCAAGGGATCACCATTTTAGTATTGGAGGGCAGCGTGGAGGGTAAAAATCGTAGAAGGAGACCAAGAGATGAATACACTAAGCAGATTCAGAAGGATGCAGGCTGCAGTACGTACTGGGAGATGAAGCAGCTTGCACAGGATTGAGTAGCATGGAGAGCTGCATCAAACCAGTCTCAGGACTGAAGACCACAACAACAACAACTGTTCTAGACTCAATGATAAGAACACCTATCACCAAAGAAAAAAGACTGGGTATCTGTCTGCTGTAAGTGATAGGTTTGATAATGTTGTTGAAAATTATATGCCTTCTGAGAACTTTACTATTGATGAGATGCTATTATCTTTCATAGGGCCATGTCCTCTCCACGTATATATTGCACACAAACTAGTCAAGTGTGTCATAAAAATACATGCTCTTGTAGATGCGAAGACATTCTGTATCCTCAAGCTGGATGTATTTACGGGAAAGCAATGACCAAGGTGTTAAAAACTGAGTAATAAGGCGTATGATATCGTAAACCGTTTAGTGGAACCAATAACAAAAACGAGTAGGAATTTGACGTTAGATAATTGGTTAGATAGCTCATGGAGAGCTGCATCAAACCAGTCTCAGGACTGAAGACCACAACAACAACAACAACAATTGGTTTACTAGATACCCCATTATGATCCATCTCTTGAAAGAACATTCATTGACTTCTGTCGTTACAGCCTGTAAAAACGAGACAAGAGTACCTGAAATTTTCAAGAAAAGGGAACGGAAGCAAATACCTCTCGCTATTAGTTCGATAATGACATTACATTGATGTACTATGTACCTAAAAAAAGAAAGTTGTGCTGGGTATGTCAACTTTACACCATGATAGAAAAAGAACTATTGACAGGTGATAAAGAAAACCGGAAATGATTACTTATTATAAAACAACTAAAGCCGGTGTCGATGTCTCAAATGAACTAAGTGCCACTTACGATATTCCCGCAACATCAAACGTTGGTCTATGATGACTTTTTATGGTATACTCAATATGGCTGCCATAAACGGCATCAAAATCTAGACAAAATAAGGTACGGGTAAAACACGCATGAAGCGCCGAGATTTCATTCATAATTTAGCTCTGAATCTGATAAATGATAGTCTTCGCATTGGACAACAAAACCTACATCTCCAAGAGAAACTCTAAAGAGGACTGCTGATCAGCTGGGCGAACTTTCATCGCTATTTCCCAAGAAAGGCTGATATGTGAGATCTGGTGGCTACCGAAAAAAAGATAGGAAAACAAAGCATTGTTCGAAGTGTTAGATGATAAATAGATGTACCAAACCATTATTATGTGCGGAAAATGTGCTGATTTGTAGATGTGATGTTAGTGCTGTTCTAATGATCTCATACAAGGCTTTTTAGTTATTTTTATCTGTTTTTGTGATTAAAAGATAATATAGTTATGTTAATTAAGCAAGGAAGCCGTAATTTTGTTCGAATTTTATGTGGAAAATGTTCTTCTGTAACTTGTACGTTTTCAAAGAAAACACAGGCACGTCGTTGTTTCACTAAAAAAATCTTTTGTATCTTGAACATAGTATTTAATTTACTCATATTGTTTAATAGGTACTATTATTAATACCACAAGTAAAAAAAATACTTAATATACAATTATAGTAACAAAAATTCGCCATCGAAATTTCGGGGATCTCCCATCCACCTCACAGCTGCTGTAACAATTTCTCACATCATTCACGCCTTGTTACGAAAAAGCAAGTTTTTTGCGCATCACAGTGTTTATGACGTCATATCTTATGAACTACGCGTCGTATAATAACGTAGTTTTGTTGTTTCATTCAGCGGCGTATGGGGATACTGTTTGCGAAATGCGTTGGAGTACGGCTAGTACCAAAGAAGTAATAAATTGAAGCATCATGCGTGATGCGGTAGTTTCTCACGTATGTCCGCGTTTATGACGTCATATCTTCTGAACGATGTATCATACACTGATATAATTTTGCGGGTATATACAACTGTATATGCGAATACCGTCGGCAAAGTGTGTTACGAACAGAATCAGTAGTAAAGAAGTAATAAATTAAAACCTCATGTCTGATAGTGATGTTTTACTGAATGAGCAGCGAAAGCGATAAACTTTTTGCCTTTCATGATTTTGCGAGCGCTGTCAGAGAGAAAGGATTTGGTTAAGGTTTGAAATTATGTGTAAGGTTTGCCGGTAGCCGCTACCTGCTCTTATTCTCAAATATTGGATGAATGAAATCTGGTTATTTGTGCGTAGTCAGATAGGCTGCCTCAGGACAAACACACAGTTCCTAATTGAAATTCTTCTTGCACTGTGTTAGCATGATATTACACTTCTTAATGTCAAGAGTGGTGCTGAGGTAGATACACCTGTTCCCAACAGATCATCGAAATTAAACATCGTCGGGCGTTACCAGTACTTGGATGGGTGGCTGGCGGGATGCGTCGCGTGTAATTGACAATTTTGCCTTTACTGGAAAACGGACTGGAAGTGTGGTAGCGTAAAGTCCCTGATCGTCAGTATTTGCGCCATTGTCCTGGATTCAGTTCCAAACCTGTCCACAGTGTCTCATGAAACAAGGGCAGGCGAAACTGTTAATGGTGACCTGTCCGTCGGGTCGGGACATTAAGCTAGGCGGCCCAGTTGGTGGAAAGGAGTGGGCTCTGTGCCGGCACCAGGTTTCACCCTCTCCATTCTCTCATCATCCTCAACACAAACATGACATCACACACACATATACCCATTACAATCACCTACACTTAACAGATACGCTCACGCACACAACTCTCATACTTCGGAAATAAAAGTTGCCTTTGGGCGCAGAGGACAGGAAAAAACTTTCCAATAAGGTGAGTGCATCTCCTCTTTGGGATCTATCTCTCTTAATGGGACATAATTTTAAATTTTTAAACTCGGTTAATAAGACGAGAAATATTAAAAATTAAATTTTTTGTGCCCCGGAAAGCCGCTAGATAGACAACCTACAGTTGGTAATGGGTTGCCGGTTGCGGGATAGAAGCTTAGTAATACGGATCATAGGAGGGAAGAACGATCTTTTCTCAAAACCATACTGGGAAATCTTTTTACGGACTCTTCCGTTACTTCTTGGTAGAACAATACCATATTTAAGGTTGACTAACAAGTAGACTGGTTTATGTTCTACTGATTTTTGTTTATTTCGAACTAGTTTTCGGCTTATTACGCCATCTTGAGCAAACAGCTGACTAGCACCTGGAAGGGGCACCGGTTCTCACGTAACCAAATTTATAGGCGAATATAGAATCATCTGTGTAGAGTTTTGTGGGTTAAACGTGTTTCTTAATGTTGAATTTACACTTTAGACGATGGACAATGATAAACACAATAAACAATTAAACTACACAATATTACAGTTTTTTTTTTCTTTTTTTACGTTGACCTAGAAACTGTTAAACTGAGTACTCTTCATTTATGTTGTGTAACAAACTTGTTTTTTAACATTGTATGGACAGTGTTATATACAATAATTGGGATATTGGGATACATGTGTCCCCCCCCCCCCCCCCCCCGATAGCTGAATGTTCAGCGTGACGGACAGCCGTCCTAAGGGGCCCGGGTTCAGTTCCCGGCTGGATCGGGGATTTTCTCCGCTCAGGTGTTGTGTTGTCTTCATCATCATTTCATCCCCATCCAGCGTGCAGGTCGCCCTATGTGGCGTCGAATGTAATACGACCTGCACCAAGGCGGCCGGACCAGCCTCGTAGCGCTGCAGTCTGGAACCGCAAGACCGCTACGGTCGCAGGTTCGAATCCTGCCTCGGGCATGGATGTTTGTGATGTCCTTAGGTTAGTTAGGTTTAACTAGTTCTAAGTTCTAGGGGACTAATGACCTCAGCAGTTGAGTCCCATAGTGCTCAGAGCCATTTGAACCATTTTGAACCAGCCTCGTAACGGGCCTCCCGGCCAATGACGCCAAACGCTCATTTCCATTTCCATTGGAATACATAATCTTACAGTGTAACAGGTTATATGGTTATGCTGCCCTAGTTTGTGAGGTCGTGACTTTGGTTGAGAACTATCTAACTGAACACTAATACCCAGCAACAACAACAGCAACAGCAACAGAACCAGCTTTTGTGATAGACAGCATAACTTTTCTACTAGTTCCAACGATTATCTCGCATAAAATCAAATTAAAGAAGATTGGGTACCATACACTGTCGTAGAGGTCATCATTGTTCCCCTAGTCTAGTCGCTAGTAGAGCACGAACGGAAATAACTAACACTGGTACAAAGTACCGTCGTCGAGGAACAGTACGGTTGGTAGAAAAATCCAATTTGTATTGGTAGAAACTAAAGTCAGACGGCATAGTTGGCTGTGAAACCACGAAGGGCAGTTTCATCTGAGTAATTGGAAAGGTTTTTCCTATCCTTCGCTTACAATGACGCGTTTCCACCGCGAAGTGTGACAGTATATGTTTAATTGTATCTATGAAGTGTAAGTGACTCTAGTGGTTGTGTGTGTGTGTGTAGTATAGTGTCATGTTTGTGCTGGATGGTGATGAAAGAAGAGAGGGGGTGAAAACCGGTGCCCACACTTAGCTTACTCCTCTCGAACAGCATGAAGGGAGACGCAAGCTCAACGTCTGCATCCAAAGGACGGATTACCACCAACAGCGTCACATGCCATCATTTCATGAGACGTTGCGGAGAGGTTTGGAATTTAATCAGGACGTTGGCGCAAAGACTGGTGATCAGGGACCTTACATCACCAGCCCCCACCCTCCACCCCCTCCTCATACAGACTTAAGGAAAGTCAACAGCACATGGCGTAACCAGGTGGCTACCCATCCATGTACTGCTCACGCTCGAAGTTGTTTAGCTTCGGTATTGTTGTTGGGTCTTCAGTCCAGAGACTGGTTTGATGCAGCTCTCCATGCTACTCTATCCTGTGGAAGCTTTTTCATCTCCCAGTACCTACTGCAACCTACATCCTTCTGAATCTGTTTAGTGTATTCATCTCTTGGTCTCCCTGCCACAAATTCCCCTTCTGCCCAATTCTACTCAATACCTCCTCACTAGTTATATGATCTAGCCATCTAATCTTCAGCATTCTTCTGTAGCACCACATTTCGAAAGCTTCTATTCTCCTCTTGTCTAAACTATTTATCGTCCACGTTTCACTTCCATACGTGGCTACACTACATACAAATACTTTCAGAAACGGCTTCCTGACACTTAAATTTATGATCGATATTAACAAATTTCTCTTCTTCAGAAACACTTTCCTTGCCATTGCCAGTCTACATTTTATATCTTTTCTACTTCGAGCATCATTAGTTATTTTGCTCCCCCAATAGCAAAACTCATTTACTACTTTAAGCGTCTCATTTCCTAATCTAACTCCTTCAGCACTTTCCTTGCCATTGCCAGTCCACATTTTAATTCGACTACATTCCATTATCCTCGTTTTGCTTTTGTTGATGTTCATCTTATATTCTCCTTTCAAGACACTGTCCATTCCGTTCAGCTGCTCTTCCAGGTGCTTTGCTGTCTCTGACAGAATTACAATGTCTTCGGCGAACCTCAAAGTTTTTATTTCTACTCCATGGATTTTAATTCCTACTCCGAACTTTTCTTTCGTTTTTTTACTGCTTGCTCAATATACAGATTGAATAACATTGGGGAGAGGCTACAACCCTGTCTCACTCCCTTCCCAACAACTGCTTCCGTTTCATGACCCTCGACTCTTATAATTGTCATCTGTTTTCTGTACAAATTGTAAATAGCCTTTCGCTCCCTGTATTTTACCCCTGCCATCCTGCTTCGGTGATCTGACGAAAAACGGTGTATTCAACGAGGCAAGGCCGATGGTAGTTGTGTTGGTGATACGAATAAAGAAAAGTTCATTAGGTATCACAATTGGTACAATTGTTCTGCTTCGCTTGTTTTGCTTATTCCCGCGCAGTTTGACAATCAAAAGTAAACACATTACTTATCCTGCGAGAAAACAACACATTTGGTAAATTTGTATGTGCACATCACTTTTGCTCACAACCTCATCGCAACCTCTGAAGCACTCGGGGTGGCTTCCTCCGTGATGGATGTTGGGCACGGGGCACACTGACGCATGTGGTTTGTGTCAGTTCTTGTCCGCATTCGCAGTCCAAGTCATCAACATCCTTCATGTTGTCCATGAATCTTCCCACTCCGGATCGTTATCTCTTTAGCGGCTTTCATACCTACCACCTTTCACTGGGTCCAGGGGGTAGCTACTCCGCTGTCACTCATCTGCGGAGTTGAGGTGTTATTCTCCATTGAGAGTTCCAGCCGATAAGTTTCTCAGACGATCGTATGAAGCTGCCCCCGGATTCCAGCCGATGAGGGACAGGGTAGCTGCTTGTAACATGTGGGGACAGCTCTACGACGCTTTAAACTTTCCTTCCGAGTAGGCACTTCTCTGTGCACAGAAGGTTGCGCTGCAGCAGTTCAGTATTAAACTTTGCGTGACGAATGTTGGCACGTAATTCCATAGATTTCACACAATATCACTCGCACCTCGCTCTGTTTCGAGGTTTTCGCGGGACACAGTAAGGTGCCTTTTGCACATGACGCGCTCGAGACCGGATCCGGCCAGCGGGCGAGACGCAGCGATCTAAATCCCGGCGTGCTATTAACATGCGCTCCCCGCGCACGGGCCGCTATCTGAAGCCGCCTGCTGCTGCCGCCATTTGCATACTGATGGCTAGGCGAGGCGCAGCGCCTGCCGGGCCTCGCCGGCGACATTCGCTTGAATATAAAATATTAATTTCAAAGTCAAATTCATCGCGCGGACAACATTTTCTAGGAGATTACCTCGCGCGTCATCCTTCGTTTATAGAGCTCTCAATCTGCGACCTCACGCTGGAATCAATATTTGGCTAGCGAAGTGTTTGCCGCAATCTCGTGGAAACATTCATCATTCTGTCGCCTTAATGTCATGCTACCTAAGAGATGAAAATGACACAACTGTGTATAGTTTTTTGAAATGCGACCTTAACTGTTTCGCAGTAGTCTCTAAAGTTTTTCTGTGCCTTACTTTTCATTATTTTCTTAGCATAAATACAAATATGCAATATACTTTTTAAAATCTTTATTTGTTGGTTTTTCATGCAATTAATCATCCAACTCTAACTTTTGCCCATTTCTTCATCTCCAGATGTCTACTGTACTCAAATCTTTCTTCTCCTCCTTTTCATATTCTCATCTTCGTCTGCTTCTAAGATTGTCTACTTAACTGTTCCCCGCTCCTGGTGCCAAAGCAAAGCCTTCTGCACATCGTGGCCTATTTGTCTTCATCCAGTAAGGCTTTCTCATGGACTTTAGTTCTGTCATTTTCTTTCTAGTACTTTTCCATTTCACTAGTTTCTAACTTTCTTCTACAACGCCACTTGCCAATTGCTTCTAATCTTTTTTCCAAGACTTCGAGTCACCTGTGTTTGACTTTTATTCAATGCAGTCTCACAGAGGAAATCTTCCATAAACTTAGCCTCAACTTCACGAGCTTTCAACGCATGCGTCAATTTACTTCGAATTCTTTCATCGGTTCAGTCATCGTGTGTAAAAGCTCTTCGAAAATATGATGCTTTCCTGTCTTCTGCCAAGTTCCTGATGTCTACTTTCAAGTGCCTTTCGATCTCCAATCCTACAAGTTTTAAGCAATAACACTCCATCACAGACACCGACTGCACTGTTTGCTCTCTGGAGAATCAGGACCCAAATACTTGTTTGACCGCTGAAATTTAGGGGTTCTTTGTTGTTCCCTGAATCACTTCACTCGAATGCTAATAAGGTTCCTTTGAAAGCACCACAGCCGTTTATAGCACTTTGCATCAAATCAAAGCTACGCTCTGTTTCAAACGACCTCGTCGCCTACGGTTCGTTTCTCCCTCGTAACCTTTCGATTACACAATGTGCCAGTAAATGCACGAAACGCCTACATCTATACATAGAAAATTAAATTACCGTGACACTAGCGTACGGTTGTGAGGTTTCTGAGCCGATATAATTTTTCCACAACAGGTGAAAATAAAAATCCTGTGTGGTTGCTCGAAAGTTACTTTTTCACAATTGCAGTTCATATATGACTACCACTTCACCGCGGGAACTAGCCTGTCTGGGAATGTACGTACCTAAATACGGAAGAAATACTACTGACACCAATGCCACAGAGTTTTTATTCTGCCAGCATTATATGCACAGGATGGGAACATTAAACGATTTAAACAGTGTTCATAAAGACCCGATTATAAGGACTCTCCTTCTGCGAAAAGACTGTCAGGAAAAAAAATATAACACTTTACTGCACAAGCTTTCACACCAGTCATCCACTCCGTACAGATAAAGGTTTGACACTTAAGAACAGGTCGGAGCAAAATGATGGCAAATTACGTCTACTATGATCTTTCCAATAACTATAGGATCCCCGGACTGTGCGATATATGAAGCAACTTTGCCCAACATCTGGCGAAAGTACGAGAAGAAGACTTCTCAGCTGATTTCTGCAGCAGCCTATCCGTCGATGTAGCAAAATCTGCCCAGTATTGGCACTACGTAATGATAAGAATTATGCTGCTCGCCAATTGACTGTGCAAACAAAACGATTTAATAAAAAAATGTTAGTTGAAAAAGTCTGCAAGAGCAGGTAACTAATACGAATATCCACCTTCTGTATAAGTATTATCACAGTAGCAGTTGTATCTTGCAACGTCTAGGATGCTAAAGCCCTATATGTTACTCATCCAAGTAATCAGACAATGCACTATGTTTCCATCTACACCACCATTGTTCCATGTGTCTGACTACGCACAGTTGCTCAGTGACCTCTAGAGAACGCACTTATAGAAGGGTAGTTTGACAAGTCTGGTAACAAAGCAAGATGATCAAGGCACTGTTGGTCCAGATTGTCCCACTCCTCAACGGCGATACGGCGTACACCCCTCAGAGTAGTTGGTGGGTCACGTCGTCGATAAACAGCCCTTTCCGATCTATCCCAGGCATTTTCCATTGAGTTTGTGTCTGGAGAACATGCTGGCCACTCTAGTCTAGCCATGTGGTTATCTTGAAGGAAGTCATTCAGAATATGTGTACTATGGGGGTGCAAATTGTCGTCCACGAAGACGAATGCCTCAGCAATATGCTGCAGATATGGTTGCACTATCGGTCGGAGGATGGTATTCACATATCTTACAGCCGTTACGGTGCCTCCCATGACCACTAACGGCGTACGTCGGCCCCACACTATGCCACCCCAAAACACTAGTGAACCTCCACATTGCTGTACTCGCTGGACAATGTCTAAGGCGTCCATTCTGACCGGGATGCCTCCAAGCACGTCTCCGACGATTGCCTGGTAGAAAGCATATGTGACACTCATCGGTGAAGAGAACGTGATGCCAATCCTGAGCGGTCCATTCGGCATGTTGTTGAGCCCATCTTCACCGCGCTGCATAGTGACGTAGTTGCAAAGATGGACCTCGCCATAGACGTCGGTAATGAAGATGTGCGTCATGCAGCCTATTGCGCACAGTTTGAATCGTAACACGACGACCTGTGGCTACACGATAAGAATTATTCAACATGACGGCGTTGCTGTCAGGGTTCCTCCGTAAGTAGCGGTCATCCACTGCAGTAGTAGCCCTTGGGCGGCCTGAGCGAGGCATGTCATCGACAGTTCCTGTCTTTGTATCTCCTCCATGTCCGAACAACATCGCTTTGGTTCACTCCGAGACTCCTGGACACTTCCCTTGTTGAGAGTCCTTCCTGGCACAAAGTAACACCGCGGACGCGATAGTACCGCGGTATTGATCGTCTAGGCTTGTTTGAACTACAGACAACACGAGCCGTGTACCTCCTTCCTGGTGGAATGACTGGAACTGATCGGCCGTCGGACCCCCTCCGTCTAATAGACGCTGCTGATGCATGGTTGTTTACATCTTTCGGCAGGTTTAGTGATACGTATTAACAGTGAAAGGAACCGTGTCTGTGATACAATATCCACAGTCAACGTCTATTTTCAGGAGTTCTGGGAACCGGGGTGATGCAAAATTTTTTTTTGATGTGTGTATATAAAAACTGTATATGACGGTAAACCTGAGAATTAAGCGACATTTCAATGAATTTGGTAAGTATTTCTTCCAAGGTTTTCGTATCTATTTTCTAGCATGTAAATCCAAATCTAACAAAATGTCGTCTGGATAGCCACATGGCATACAGGCCTAATATTTAGTTTGTGAGGCACCATACAGACTATATCTGGCTTGTTGCCTCTGTTTATTTATGATGCTCTTGATGCCTGTTGTTGGTATTGCTCCACTGTCAAACGTGTGCAATAAATTGTATGCAGGAACCTTATTTTTTCGTATGCCATTCCCCAGTCTTGTCCTTAAAATCGTGGATAACAGAAGCTATTTCATTTCATTGTGCTTGCACAAACTCACAGCGGCACTTTGGCGCTATCTTCGAAACACTATCGCATTTTTTATGTTAAATATTTCTATTATTATTTTCGCCAGACCTACTGTATCATCTTAGTTATTTACAACTGAAAAATCGTACTTTCTATAAGAGGCTGACTAAACAATGTGCAATTAAATTTTCATATTATATTTTAGTAATCCTCTGTATTTTAATACAAATTGCATATGTATTTGCGTGTGCGAGCAGGGAGAGAGAGCCGGCCACAGTGGCCGAGCAGTTCTAGGAGCTTCAGTCCGGAACCGAGCGGGTGCTACGGTCGCAGGTTCGAATCCTGCCTCGGGTATGGGTGTGTGTGATGTCCTTAGGTTAGTTAGGTTTAAGTAGTTCTAAGTTCTAGGGGACTGATGACCACAGATGTTAAGTCCCATAGTGCTCTGAGCCATTTGAATCATTTGAACCAGGGAGAGAGCTTACCATGTGTTGTAAACAGTTTTTCATTTCTCGTATGTACTCTGACTTCCGTGTTCGTCAAAGATATCAGGTTAGTTATGGCTGTATTTGAATAAAACAAGTAACTGTCAATCTGAGATGGATTTCTGACCAAAGTCATGTGGTTTATCTTAGTTACACTGGCAGAGGACTGGAAGTGGAAATGGGAGAACAAAGAGTCGCTAGCTTAGCCACGCTCGTTGAGAGTACGCTACTGGTGCATCTGGATGACTTTCTTTTTGTGACTGCAGATTTCCTGTCAGTTAATTATGTAAATCACACTTCTGCAAACTGACCAATTAAATTGTCAATTAAAATCTTTTCTTGAGTGAGTCTTTTTCAAAGTCCACATGGCCCTTAGCCAACCAGTTGGATTTAATATTTAATTTAACAGTCGCGACACTCCGTATTGTTTTTGTTACACACTGCGATAATAGCACGCCAAGTGGAGAGCAAGCGATAGTTACGAATACGATATGGGATGAGTGCGAATGCTACCGTTTATATTGATTTGTAGCCATGTTTACAACAGAGAGCGTATTGTACCATAAAAATCGACAACAACTATAAAATTAAACCACGTTTTTCTCTCTTAAGTTTACTAAGAACTCTGGGAGGTATGAAACGGTACATTGTAGGACAATTCATGTACGATTCTCTTGTACCGTATAGATATTTAATGAAGAATGTCGTATCCCTTTAGTAACAAAAAAATTCGCAATAAATACCAAAAGACATGATCTTTCACGGAAAGTCCTGATCTTCTGCAAAAAGACATCGTGTATCTACCCAAGCAATGTGAAGTTTTGTCCACTCCATTTTCAGAGAAATCAGTCAATGTGGAACAAAGGAAAACTGTATGGAACGTAATACCTACACTATTTAATGTACCATATAAGCCACCACGCCTGTAGCTGAAGTGAAAAATGCGCATTAACAAAACGTCAAAAGCAATAAAACACAGAATAAACTATATCAGCAATGGTTGCTGCATCTGAGACATAAACGGCAATAACCTCGAACACGTTCGCTTTTTAAGCCAAAAATTTACATTTAAAAAAATAATCGTCTGTAATGATAACAGGCAACAACAGAAACATTTGCTTCTCATGGATGAAATATGTTTTTAAATTTTCGTGCTTTCACCAGAGAAAGCTGTAATGCTACACACATTCCATTGGAACTACTGACGGCCTTGGGAGAGCCAGAATGACAAAACTCTACCATCTGGTGAGCAAGATGTATGAAACAGGCGAAATACCCTCAGACTTCAAGAAGAATATAATAATTCCAATCCCAAAGAAAGCAGGTGTTGACAGATGTGAAAATTACCGAACCATCAGTTTAATAAGTCACAGCTGCAAAATACTAACACGAATTGTTTACAGACGAATGGAAAAACTAATAGAAGCCAACCTCGGGGAAGATCAGTTTGGATTCCGTAGAAACACTGGAACACGTGAGGCAATACTGACCTTACGACTTATCTTAGAAGAAAGATTAAGGAAAGGCAAACCTACGTTTCTAGCATTTTAGACTTAGAGAAAGCTTTTGACAATGTTGACTGGAATACTCTCTTTCAAATTCTAAAGGTGGCAGGGGTAAAATACAGGGATCGAAAGGCTATTTACAATTTGTACAGAAACCAGATGGCAGTTATAAGAGTCGAGGGACATGAAAGGGAAGCAGTGGTTGGGAAGGGAGTAAGACAGGGTTGTAGCCTCTCCCCGATGTTATTCAATCTGTATATTGAGCAAGCAGTAAAGGAAACAAAAGAAAAATTCGGAGTAGGTATTAAAATCCATGGAGAAGAAATAAAAACTTTGAGGTTCGCCGATGACATTGTAATTCTGTCAAAGACATCAAAGGACTTGGAAGAGCAGTTGAATGGAATGGACAGTGTCCTGAAAGGAGGATATAAGATGAACATCAACAAAAGCAAAACGAGGATAATGGAATGTAGTCGAATTAAGTCGGGTGATGCTGATGGAATTAGATTAGGAAATGAGGCACTTAAAGTAGTAAAGGAGTTTTGCTATTTTGGAGCAAAATGATGATGGTCGAAGTAGAGAGGATATAAAATGTAGACTGGCAATGGCAAGGAAAGCGTTTCTGAAGAAGAGAAATTTGTTAACATCGAGTATAGATTTAAGTGTCAGGAAGTCATTTCTGAAAGTATTTGTATGGAGTGTAGCCATGTATGGAAGTGAAACATGGAGGATAAATAGTTTGGACAAGAAGAGAATAGAAGCTTTCGAAATGTGGTGTTACAGAAGAATGCTGAAGATTAGATGGGTAGATCACATAACTAATGAGGAAGTACTGAATAGGATTGGGGAGAAGAGAAGTTTGTGGCACAACTTGACCAGAAGACGGGATCGGTTGGTAGGACATGTTCTGAGGCATCAAGGGATCACCAGTTTAGTATTGGAGGGCAGCGTGGAGGGTAAAAATCGTAGAGGGAGACCAAGAGATGAATACACTAAGCAGATTCAGAAGGATGTAGGTTGCAGTAGGTACTGGGAGATGAAGAAGCTTGCACAGGATAGAGTAGCATGGAGAGCTGCATCAAACCAGTCTCAGGACTGAAGACCACAACAACAACAACAAGTCCAGGGCACTGATGACCTCAGATGTTAAGTCCCATAGTGCCTAGAGCCATTCTTTCACAGACCAACTGAATTATTTCTTCTGTTACCCATGGTTTCTTCACAGTTACCTTCTCGATACCTATGTATTTCTTTCCAACTTCTGTGACTGCCCTTTTGTCCATTCTTCTTCATCTGTACTGCCTACTGTATCTATAGCCTTAGAGAACTTAAAGTGTATGACGCCATTTCTTAGTACTTCCGTATCCCACTTCTTTGCATACTGATTTTTCCTGACCAGTCTCTTAAACGTCAGCCTACTCTTCATCACTGCTACATTATGATCTGAGTCTATATTTGCTCCTGGGTACGTCTTACAATCCAGTATCTTATTTCGGAAACTCTGTCTGACCCCGATGTAATCGAACTGAAATATTTCCATATCACTCGGCATTTTCCAAGTATACCTCCTCCTCTTATGATTCTTGACCAGAATATTCACTGTTACTAGCTGAAATTTACTATAGAACCCATTAGTCTTTCTCCTCTCTCATTCCTCGTCCCTAGCCCTTACTCTCCTGTAAACTTTTCTTTTACTCCTTCCCCTGCAACTGCATTCCAGTCCGCCATGACCATTAGATTTTCATCTCCCTTTACGTACCCTTTTAATATCTGCATATACTTTCTCTGTCTCTTCATCTTCATGTTCCGATGTCGGCATATATACCTGAACTATCGTTGTCGGTGTTGGTTTGCTTACGATTCTGATAACAGCAGTCCTGTCTTTGAACTGTTCACAATAACACATTCTCTGCTACCTTCCTATTCATAACGAATCCTACTCCCGTTATACCATTTTATGCTGCTGTTGATATTATCCTATACTCATCTGATGAGATATCCCTGTCTTCTTTCCATTTCATTTCACTGACCCCTTTTCAGTTTTTCTAACTTCCCTACCACGCTCAAGCTTCTGACATTCCACGCACCGACTAGCACAACTTTATCCTTTAGTTGGTTATTCTATCTTCTACTCGTGGTCACCTTCCCCCCCCCCCCCCCCGCCCCCACCCCTACCCGGAGATCCGAATCGGGGACTATTCCGGAATCTTTTGCCAATGGGAGATCATCAGGACACTATTTCAAAAACAGGCCGAATGTCCTGAGGATACATGTTGTCCTTAACGCAGTGGTTGCTATTGCCTTCTGCATCCCCATGCCGTTGATCATTGCTGATTCTTCTTCCGACTTTAGGGGCAGTTTCCTACCCCAAGGACAAGAGAGTGCCCTAAACCTCTGTCCGCTCCTCCGCCCTCATTCGTTAATGATTGTGTCAAGATGTTGACTGGAGTTTTTTGGCATGCTGTTGTGTGTGAATTCGCATTCTGTTACTGCGGTCGCTTCTCGTCCGTGAATTTCGCAACTGTTTAATAATCTGTTACGTTGAAATGTGTGATGTGCTCATAACATCATCGGAAAGTTTTCGGTTCTGAGTACCACGTGAATGCTAGCGACTATCAAGTCCTTCGTCTTACCAGGCAGTGGTTAATGGGGAAAAAATCCGTACAGCTTTTACGAAACAAGGATGTTTCCTCATAGTGCTTAGAAATTTATAGTTACATGAATCAATTTTGGGATGTTGATATTTAGTTAATCATGGGAAGTCATAACCATGGCAGCGTGTATGTGCAGGGTGATTACAATTAATGTTCCAGTTTCAAAACGCTGTACAAAAGAATTGATGCTAATAATGATATCAAATTTGTACGGAGTACTATCGAAGAACCGTGAAACGTTACAGAAAGAATATAATGTAACAAAATTCGCCCACTAGGCGGCGCTGTAAGTGTCATAACGTAAATGGGTTCTTCTACAAACGATAGTGATTACTTTCTTGTAATATTGCTTCATAGCTTATATAAATTTTTTAAATGATGTCATCTTACTTTCAGCTGTTAGTTTTTCATTTTAGAATTCAATTTTGACCGTCAACCTTTTCCAGCTAAAGCTTTTGACAATATAAGTTTACGATAGGCAGACATAACAACGTAACTCTCTGCCTCAGTCGCAACACGATGGCTATGGTATGAGTTGCACGTTAAACCAACCGAACTTTGCAATGTTCATGACGACAAACGTTTGACACTCAACAGTTGTGCCACTGTTGGTCAGGTAATCCTAACCATCGCCGCAACGTCGCGCCGCATTGGATGGGAAAAAGCGGTTTTTAGCTATCCTGAGGCAAAGAACCGCATATAAAGCATCAATTGCATCTGTTTTTGTTATGACGCCTAAAACCGCATGAAACAAACCATATTTCTGTTTTAAATTTTCCTGATGCCAAAAACCACATAAAAAGCCAGAATGAAATCGGTTTTCAGTTGTGATAGTGCAGAGAGACATTTTCAACAAGCTGTCGACCACTTTCTGTTGCAAGCTGAAATCGAGAAACAGAGTGTTCAACAACGGATCGGGGTGCCTCTGGAGTCACGTTCAGAATGCGTTGCGTAATGCATGTCTTCAGTTCAGCCCCTTTTGTAATCGGAGCACTGAACACTATATCTTTCAGATAGCCGCGCAGCCAGAAGTCACACGGATTAAGATCAGGTGACCTGGCCTGGCTACAGGGAAACGACGGCTGGTAACTGTAGCATTTCCTCTGCAGCAGGTGCTTCACTGGCTATGCTTTGGAGGAACGCCATATTGCGATCATGACCACACATTCACGCTGTTGAGTGGTTGGAATGACTCTCATAGATTTTAGCATTGACAGTACAGGTTACAGGACCCGCAAGACCCGTCTCCTTGAAAAAAATATAGCCCCACGGTAAACGATGGTTGACACCACACAGTTTTGCTGAATGTAGCGGTAACAGCTGATGTGCGATCTGATTTTCTGCTGCCCATATTGACGTGGAGATGGGTTTCGTCTGTCCACGAAATGCTCCATGCCCATACTGCATTGTCCACTTCCATTCGAGCAAGAAATTGTAGAGAAAAAGTTTGTCTTACTGGCAGGTGAGCATATGTCCTGAATGTGGATAATTTTGTATGGATGTAGGGTGTTTCATAGAATTTCACGCACCACGGTCACGGGCACGTTCAAAGTTCGGGCAATGCCCCGTGCACTGTGTGCTTGCACAACACCGCTTGACCCCTTCTGCAACGCTGTGGCTACCTATTCTACTGACGTCGCTTTAATTGTTTTCCTCCCTCTGTCACATTGCTCTTAAAAAGAACTTGTCTTTTCGAATTTCGTAATCATTTCCTCCAGACCCTTGGCAGACATTGGATTAACACCTTCTTCGAAGTTACTGGCGTGCAGTCACCGGTCTTGTAAAAGAGCTTTACTAGTAGTAAGCGGTCCTGCATTAAGGCAATCACTCAAGCATCTCATATGCAAACTGAGGTACAGCCGTATTCCCAAAGGCTTTTATTTTGCATATTCTTCCAGTTACAATGCCATCTAGTGGTAAAATTTTCGTTCATTTCTTTTTGTTTGCCCCTTCTTCGATAATATGTCGTTAAAGTTTGACGTGATGCTGAGCATTGATTCGTTTTTCTACAGTGTTTTGGATCTGGAACTATACAGAATACAACAGAGCGTCTGGAACCACGATTTGTAGGATTATCTGTACAGCATATCCTGCTTAACGTTTTACTCACGTTATTTCTGATTACATATACCAAAGTAGATTTCGAGAGTTCTTTTGTAGAATGAGATGTCCTTTGTTCCCCGAATGTAGTGTCATAGGACGAATTACATGTGAGGCGTGATGAACATGTACACTTTTAGCTCAAAGTGACTCGAGTATTATTTGATGCGTGTGAACAACGCACTCGTATATTCTTATTTTTGTGTCTTTTTAATAGGGGTTGAAGACTTGTTGCGCAGTTGTGTATCACCTGTCAATTATGTCCATTTTTTTTTATTTTTTTTAGTAGAGCCTATGTTGAAGATTAAACACCTATTTCAGCAACAGAATTAATCAAACATTCAGATTAGAGATTCAAAAGTGTAGGTAAGGGAACATGGCAACAACCAATCTAGTTTAACGCACGATTACTGATTACTGTGTAAGGTACCATACAGCATCTCTTTTCTTTAAGCTCTACGTTTCGGTATGAATCTGGTTACAGTAACAACACAGCTAAGAGCCAATGGCCCCACAGCACTGCTAAGATATTTAAATTGTAGTTAGTTAGAGAACAATAGAGCAGATGGTATGGTTGCCTTTGTGCCGTCAGAAACGTTGTCTGCTGTATATTTCTGTTTAAATAATAGTACATTAACTCCGTTGAGCCTGGTTATCCAGTATTAGTCATATTCAACACGTGTTAATAATCAGATGTGCTTGCATAATTCATTATCAGTTGACTACGATTTAGCAATCAGTCTTATACAATATGCTTTCATTTAAATATCAATTTCAGTGGTCCACTCTCCCAACTTCACTCTGTGTAACATTCACCACATCAGTCGGTTCCTACTTTTTTCTTCTAGATGTCTGATACAGCGTGCTTTTGGTCAACAGCCTAATTTGATATTTATCGTTTTATTTTGCTGCTCTTGCAGTGAGAGTGTTTGCAGGTGCCCCTTTTTGTTCAACAAAGAATTGTTTCCAACACGAAAGACTGCCAAGGGGATCAGCGATTAGTGGTCTCTAAGCCAACATATTCATAAACAGATTCGCGATCATGATCTTCGGACAAATAATTGATGAAACCTACATGCTACACCATTAAATAAACAATTAATACCCCAATATTCGGTTCATTTTAGAAACAGAAACAGAGAACACACCAAATTGTCTCCACCCCACCACACACGGCAAAAACAACACTCATAATTTCACAATATTCAGAAAGCCCACAACCAAGAGCACCTTCATTCACAATCAGCCAAACCACCCATTGACAAACAAACAAGCAAGCTTCAGATCCATGCTTCACACATTAGACGTAACACACATAAGCGACCTGAAACACACCGAGCAGCTAAACGCAATAGAATGGAAATGGAAAATGACTACTGTATCCATATGACAGGACACTAAACCACAAAACGTGTGGACATAAGAGGAATGAAAATGTCGTAGGTACAGACTTTACCAAACAACACTGACGAAAACAGCACACAGACAATAACGACATCAAAAGCATAAGAAAGAAAGTACTGCATTTTGTTCCACGAAACTTGATTTTTTGGTAGGGAAATTTTGTATATTGTCCAATATTTCATTCATTTGGATTTCCCTCCTGTTTTCTAATTCTTTGTGGGTTATTTCAATTTCAGCATTGATTACTTCAGATTATGGACTGGCCGAATTGTATCCCAGTAATTGTTCTTTTGACTTACCAAATTCAGTAGGTGAAACAAATATGGGCAAGTAAAATCAGAGAGACCTTTATGCACAGCCTAGCGAATCTTTTCAATTTGCTTTCGATACAATCCTCTGCGCTCTGTATAGTTAACGCAAACTATTGACTCTGCACTTCTATATGAAAGAATGAGAATCACGTACTGGGCTAATAAATGTTTTGTTTCTCGTGGTTTGAGCAAAGCTGTACGGTCTTGTGGTACTTCCTTTAACAACGTCGCAAATTTCCTGTTTACAGGGTGTTACAAAAAGGTACGGCCAAACTCTCAGGAAACATTCCTCACACACAAAGGAAGAAAATATGTTATGTGGACATGTGTCCGGAAACGCTTACTTTCCATGTTAGAGCTCATTTTATTACTTCTCTTCAAATCACATTAATCATGGAATGGAAACACACAGCAACAGAACGTACCAGCGTGACTTCAAACACTTTGTTACAGGAAATGTTCAAAATTTCCTCCGTTAGCGAGGACACATGCATCCAACCTCCGTCGCATGGAATCCCTGATGCGCTGATGCAGCCCTGGAGAATGGCGTATTGTATCACAGCCGTCCACAATACGAGCACGAAGAGTCTCTACGTTTGGTACCAGGTTTGCGTAGACAAGAGCTTTCAAATGCCCCCATAAATGAAAGTCAAGAGGGTTGAGGTCAGGAGAGCGTGGAGGCCATGGAATTGGTCCGCCTCTACCAATCCATCGGTCACCGAATCTGTTGTTGAGAAGCGTACGAACATTCGACTGAAATGTGCAGGAGCTCCATCGTGCATGAACCACATTTTGTGTCGTACTTGTAAAGGCACATGTTCTAGCAGCACAGGTAGAGTATCCCGTATGAAATAATGATAACGTGCTCCATTGAGCGTAGGTGGAAGAACATGGGGCCCAATCAAGACATCACCAACAATGCCTGCCCAAACGTACACAGAAATACTGTGTTGATGACGTGATTTCACAACTGCGTGCGGATTCTCGTCACACCACACATGTTGATTGTGAAAATTTACAATTTCACCACGTTGGAATGAAGCGTCATCCGTAAAAGAGAACATTTGCACTGAAATGAGGATTGACATCTTGTTGGATGAATCATTCGCAGAAGTGTACCCGTGGAGGCCAATCAGCTGCTGATAGTGCCTGCACACGCTGTACATGGTACGGAAACAACTGGTTCTCCGGTAGCACTCTCCATAGAGTGACGTGCTCAACGTTTCCTTGTACAGCAGCAACTTCTTTGACGCTGACATTAGGGTTATCGTCAACTGCACGAAGAATTGCCTCTTCCGTTGCAGGTGTCCTCGTCGTTCTAGGTCTTCCCCAGTCGCAAGTCATAGGCTGGAATGTTCCGTGCTCCCTAAGACGCCGATCAATTGCTTCGAACGTCTTCCTGTCAGGACACCTTCGTTCTGGAAATCTGTCTCGATACAAACGTACCGCGCCACGGCTATTGCCCCGTGCTAATCCATACATCAAATGGGCATCTGCCAATTCCGCATTTGTAAACATTGCACTGACTGCAAAACCACGTTCGTGATGAACACTAACCTGTTGATGCTACGTACTGATGTGCTTGATGCAAGTACTGTAGAGCAATGAGTCGCATGTCAACACAAGCACCGAAGTCAACATTACCTTCATCCAATTGGGACAACTGGCAGTGAATCGAGGAAGTACAGTACATACTGACGAAACTAAAATGAGCTCTAACATGGAAATTAATCGTTTCCGGACACATGTCCACATAACATCTTTTCTTTATTTGTGTGTGAGGAATGTTTCCTGAAAGTTTGGCCGTACCTTTTTGTAACACCCTGTATACTCGTCCGAATGGACTAGCGCCCATCGCTAAAGGCATAGGCATCAATGCCATGTGACATATTTTAACTTCAGTCCTACTCCCTGTTCATTAATATTAGTCTGGAAAATACAATCTTGAAATGGATGACAATAATTCTGAAGTAATAATCCTGATTTCCAGAGATCTGGAAAATGACAATTAAAGAATTAACTGAAAATCTGTTCTCAAAAAACATCACTAGTCTGGGCAACAGTTTCCAGCAGAAAAAGAGTGAAATGCACTAAACTGTGTGGCACGAACGCAGTGCCCACTGAAATCGCGAGTTGACGTGCCTATGTTGCAAGAAATATGATTAAACACTTTCGCAATGTTCCGAGAGGGTAAGAATTTCATGCTGAATATCGCTTACATCTGTCTTGAAATTTAAAGTTTCCGTGACAGACGAAGAAGGCAAAAACGTTGACTCTCAAAATGTTGTGCACATAGATGCATGCTAGTTGTGATGATTAATGCGTGTATCACACATATTCTCGCATGACTGAACTTCATATCAGATTCAAATTACGTAGAAAATTCGTTTTGATCAATATAGGACATACCAAAAATTTCAGTTTGCTTACCCCAAAACTGCTCCCGAAACCTTTCACTAAGGCGCCATGAAACCGGTAATTACCTGAAAAAAGAAAAAAATGGTTAAGTATTATGTACGTCATCCTTAACAGAAAAGCATTTCATAATTTTTTGCATTAGCTGACTGTCAGTTGATCCCCTATGCATTTCTGAGACGCTTGAGACGTAAGCGGCTCTTAGTTATGATGAACACTAACCGCCGATTGGATTGCTTGACTGGTTCTCTGCTTTGGCGACATTTTAGGATGTCACAGTAGTCGAAGACAGGTAACACTGGACCTTGAAGTATTTTGTTTTTAAATTTCTGGATAAGCATTTCTATATTATGAACAAAAAAAAAGTTCAAATGTGGGTGAAATCTTATGGGACTCAACTGCTAAGGTCACCAGTCCCTAAGCTTACACACTACTTAACCTAAATTATCCTAAGGACAAACACACACACCCATGCCCGAGGGAGGACTCGAATCTCCGCCGGGACTGGCCGCACAGTCCATGACTGCAGCACCCCAGACCGCTCGGCTAATCCCGCGCGGCTATTATGAACATTGAAGTATGGAATACACATTCTGCCCATTTGATATTTTATTTTGAACGCAAAAAGAATTTACGTGCAGTATTGTAGCAACATTTCTGTGGAACCGAAACCGTTTATATATCACATTCTGGACGAGTCTTGATGTTGCTTATTCACTTCGACAGGTAACTGAGTCAGCAATTGAAATAATAACAATCGTTCTTTCAATATTTAGTTACTCTGAAGTCATTAAGTGATGTGTCGGTAGTAGAGGTGGCTAAAAAAGAAACTTAAACACCTGCAAAATGTTAACACATTAAGAAGTTTATTTACACTACATACACATAACTGAGATGACAAACTTCATGGGATATCTCCAACTCTCGTGACAGAGCTACTTTTTCCCAGTGTAGTGCAACAGCTCGATGTGGCTTGGAACCAACAATCCGTTGGAATACCCTCGCAGAGATATTGAGCCAGCGGAACTGTTGCCGGGGCAGGTGTTTGTCCACGAAATGATCTCTCGTTTATGTCCCATAAATGTTCGATTGAATTCATGTCAGGCCACCTGGACGGCCAAATCAATCGTTTAAACTGACCAGAATGTTCTTCAAACCAGTCGCCAACAACAGTGGCCCAGCGACATGTCTAGTAACATGAAGTCCAAGAACGGCTGCAGATCGTCTCCAAGCAGCCGAACATAACCATTTCCAGTTAATAATCAGTTCAATTTGGCCAGAGGCCCCATCTATTCCAAGTGAACACAGCCCACACAATTATGGAGAAACCACCAGCTTTCACAGTGCCTTGTCGACAACTTGGGTCCATGTCTTCGGGGGGTCTGCTCCACATCCGAATCCTACCATCAGCTCTTACCAACTGAAATCGTTACTCATCAGACCAGAACACGGTTTTCCATTCGTTTTGGGTCGAACCGATATGGTCACGTGCCCGGGAGAGGTGCTGCAGATGTGCTGGTTACAAAGGTACTCGCGTCGGTCGTCTGCTGCCATAGCCCATTAACGCCGCACTGTCCGAATGGATACCTTCGACGTATATTGTGTTGATCACAAAATATTGCTCCAGAAGTTGGACCATTACTGAATACGGGGAGTAACTCACAGTTGGTTCACCTCTTACTTTAGCAACAGTGTTGAGAATGGCTGTGATGTGGGGTCTGGGTGTGGTACAGTCAAATGTGTGGGAGGGGTGTTGGGGTGGGGAGGGATTTGGGGGGGGGGGGGTGCCACGTGGATCAGTGTTGGGGCCACTCCTGTTCCTGCTCTCTACTATTATGGGTAACTCTAAAATATTTCTGTTTGCTGATGACACTAGCTTGATAGTAAAGGATGATGTGTGCTACACTGGCTCGTTTTCAAATAGTTCATTTCATGACATACGTTCATAGCTTGTCAAAAATCAACTAACGCTAAATCATAGTAAGACTAATATATATTCTTTGCTGTCATTTCTTGTTAACAATATCAGCTTATTCCCAAGAATGAGCAGCTTTCGCTCAGTTACTACTCGGCAGAAATCAAACCTGCTTTTGGAACGGACTTCCTCAACTCTTGTGCAGAAAGGTGTGCAGTATACTGCAGCATCCATTTTCAGTAAGCTACCACAAGAATTCAAAAACCTAAGTAGTAATCCACGCGCTTTAAAATCGAAACTGAAGAGTTTCCTCCTTACATTCTGTAGAGGAGTTCCTTGAAAAATTAAACTGATTCTTGTTGTATTGTTGATTGCGTTTACTTAAACTTATGGCTTGACTCTTTTTAGGTTCATAAACATTTTATTTTTATCTGTTATTACTTTTACGTTGTAATTTCATGTACTGACACGTTCCATGACCTTGGAGATTTGCTCCTCAATTTGGTTCTACGGAGCTTGACGTCTAAATAAATAAATCCCATATTGATTTCTGCGGATATTTCACAGTGTTGCTTGTCTATTAGCACTGATAACTTTACGCAGACAGCGCTGCTCTCATTTGTCAAGTGAATGCCGTCGGCCACTGCATTGTCCGTGGTGGGAGATAACGCCTGAAATTTGGTTTCCTCGGCACACTCTGGACACTTTGGTTCTCGGAATATTGAATTCCCTAACTACCAATTCTCGTTCAGAATCTCTTAATTCCCATGTTGCGGCCATAATCACGTCGGAATCACCTGAGTGAAAATGATAGCTCCGTCAAAGCACTGCGCTTTTATACCTTGTGTACTCAATACAATACTACCGACATCTGTATAGGTGCATATCGCTGCGTCATGACTTTTGTCAGCTCAGTGTACATAACTTTGAAGTCCTGTAGGTTCTTCTGTGTTGTAGATTTACAGTACATACAGTGAGAGTAATGTTCTTTATAGAAGCACTTAGATAGGTCTCTGAATATTAGTAGTGCTTAAGAGACTCACTGAATCGATGGAGGTGGGATGTGTGTGTCGTGTGTGTGTGGGGGGGGGGAAGGGGGGGAGGCTACGGAGCTCTGAATGCGGCTGTTTAAAAAGACGTGCAGCCAATCAGGGTCGACGCAATAAGTCCATTTCACTTTAGTGTCCTCTGGTGCGTGTTTGCGTGGCGTCACTCTGTCTGCGAGAGTGAGCGATAGAAGAGCGAGCACGCATAGGACCGTGCTGGTGGGAGGTTTGAAAGCGCCGTGCTTCGCGTAGCAGCGAGTGCAGTGCAGCGTGCCGGGTGCGGTCGACGAACCCTCGTAGAATGCACTACACTGCTTCAAAGGAATTCTCAACAATGACGACACAGCAGTACTTCTCCATCATTGCCTGATTTTGAATGTTATCACACAATTGTGCAAAAAGTTTTTCAGTCGGTAATGTTTGGAATAATATAGTTCCTCATGGCACAGATCCATAGAATATTCATTCAGCTGGCCCCTTCTCTTCCCTTCACATCATACCCAACCTGTTGCTTGTAAATTTCGTGTCAGCCCACAATTGCGACAAGCCCAGCCTCATGATTTGCCTTTGTTTTCCCGTAACAAATATTGGCTACATGAATTAAATGTAGCGGAAAAAGAAACCCAGAAGTTTAACCACTGCAATGCAAATTCCTTCAGTACATGTCCCGACCATTGGATTATGCTGTGCATTACTATAGGGTAACAGGGAGCCGTCTGACGGCAAGAATGGTAGAACAGATAAATAACGAGACGTCAATAAATGGTTCAAATGGCTCTGAGTACTACGGGACTTAACATCTGAGGTCATCAGTCCCATAGAACTTAGAACTACATAAACCTAACTAACCTAAGAACAGCACACACATCCATGCCCGAGGCAGCATTCGAACCTGCGACCGTAGCAGTCGTGCGGTTCCAGACTGAAGCGCCTAGAACCGCTCGGCCACAGCAGCCGGCTAACGAGACGTCCGCCATTGATCTGAAGCAAGTTGTAAGTTGAAAACCATCTATAACTAACTGTGTGATAAATCAAATGTTACATTTTGTAAAATTCTTCATATTATATAGTGCTGTCCATTAAAATACAACGCCAAGAAGGTGGTCTGTAATAAATGTTAAATAGCGTGTGTACTGCCTGCCTGGGTCTGCAAACGATTAGTGCTCCAGTGACACAGCACAAAATAGATAACATCTACATCTACATGGTTACTGTGCAATTCACACTTAAGTGCCTGACAGAGGGTTCATCGAACCATTTTCATACTGCTCTACCATTCCACTCTCGAATGGACGGTGGGAAAAAGGAACACCTAAATCTTTCCGTTTGAGCTCTGATTTCTTTAATTTTATTATTGAAGTGTCGGCAGAAGTGCCAACACCGTGTTGTTTGAGGAAGCCGAAATGCACGCTATAAGCTCACGCAGGATGGCGTGAGGTCTGAAACAGGATACTTAATGAATGCTATAAAGAAAAGTACGTAGCTGCTGGAATACTTAACTTTAATCCACAATTGGTGAACATTGATCATAATACTGTACATGCTTCATTAGATACATAGCAAAGGATAAATGGCGCCTTGCTAGGTCGTAGCAATTGACTAAGCTGAAGGCTATGCTAACTATCGTCTCGGCTAATCAGAGCGTAATTCTCAGTGAACCTTTCCTAGCAATGTCGGCTGTACAACTGGGGCGAGTGCTAGTAAGTCTCTCTAGACCTGCCGTGTGGCGGCGCTCGGTCTGCAATTACTGACAGTGGCGACACGCGGGTCCGACATGTACTAATGGACCGCGGCCGATTTAAAGCTACCACCTAGCAAGTGTGGTGTCTGGCGGTGACACCACAATTATGATGATCATTTCTCCTTACGAAGGTGGATGTCAACAAAGTATTTACGCATTGTGGAGAGAAAGAATAACAGCAACACTACCTACATACTTTATATAACGGAAGTCTACGACAGGTTTTTGATTTAGAAATCGCTTTTGAGTGTTGAGTGATGGCGTGAAGATCGTCTTAAGTCTCGAGCAAGAACGAGAAAAGTCGATCAGCACTTGTCGAAATACGACAGCGTCAGAATCGTGACCTACGCAGATCTCAGAGAACCGTTTCGCGACACAGCTGCTCACATTACGAGGATCCCACAACCGCCACGAGGATATGAAGAATCATGCATGCCGTACAGGATGTCAACTTCCAGAAACGACAGCATCTGAAAAATTAGACATTTTGTTCAGTTGGTCGTGCAGCATCGTACAGCAAAGTCACGCAACGTGTGTCAGGTAAAGGCCTTCTTTGCAGCAAGACAAGTACCCGTACGGATAGGAGGCGACAGAAAGAGCTACCACCAAGGCGACCAGTGTTGTAGCTTACTTTGAGGAGGCAGTGGAGAGAGGTGCGCCAAGAGTCATGCGCCAGCACTCGACACAGCAGTGGCACTATGTCTCTCTTAAGACGAGTCCCAGTCCTGTGTACTGCATCACGATGAAAGTATCCGTATGACGAGGCCCGTGGAGATCGTACCTTATCATACTGTATCGTCATAGCCATTCTGGCCAATCATAACCACTAATTTGGACACCTGGCCTGTAAAGATTTGTCGTTGTGACCTATCTTCCATATCTCTGTGGTGTTTTCTTTTAACAAGATAACACAAGACTTCATGTTACTCGTGCCTTACTGACCTACCTCAATACAGAATGCGCTCGACTGTCGCTCTTGCCACCACGCTCTC
Organism: Schistocerca nitens; assembly: GCF_023898315.1. Lineage (NCBI taxonomy): Eukaryota > Metazoa > Arthropoda > Insecta > Orthoptera > Acrididae > Schistocerca > Schistocerca nitens. Next base: position 603,928,148 of record NC_064614.1, on the reverse strand, counting down.
CAAATCTCTCACCCACTGAAAATGTTTAGTTACGTGTTTACAAGAGATAGGCACGCCTTCAGTCGCCAGTCACAACTAATCATAAACTCTGACAGAGTTGAAGCAGCGTGCGATTGCGTACCCGTATCACGTTGGCGAGCTGCGTTACGGCCATTTTTGCTGCCGCAGATGGCAGATCTGTCCTTCCTTATGTACTGTATCAGACCATAATTAAAATTTCGTTATTTGGCATCCTTCCTAGTGTTGCTGTTATAGTGGCTAACAATGTATCATTCGGCCGGCCGCTGTGACCGAGCGGTTCTAGGCGCTTCAGTCTGAAACCGCGCTGCTGCTACGGTCGCAGGTTCGAATCTTGCCTCGGGCATGGATGTGTGTGATGTCCTTAGGTTAGTTAGGTTTAAGTAGTTATAAGTTCTAGGGGACTGATGACCTCAGATGTTAAGTCCCACAGTGCTCAGAGCCATTTGAACCATTTGAACAATGTACCATTCGATACTAAAATGTCAAGGTTCCAGTTTTTCTATGTGAAGCGTACTAACGCTTCAGCAGGAGAAGAACTGTCCAAGCAGACAGCAAGCCCTGTATTACTAATTTTAACGGTGTCTGTCTCTTGAATATGTTTTCGACGCAGTAAGCATGTGTTTTGTATTTAAACTAACTGTCTTTGTTTTGCATTTCACTGAAGCCATTTGCATCCCATTATTGCACAATAACAGGAACTCATTGTTTTGATTCTCGTCGTCAGTTGTTATGATGACAGGTGGCCAATGCTGAATGGAAACATATATTGCAGGTTTGGCAGTGAAGTCGGTAGGGAGCTGACTGCATAGTATGTGTCTGCAACGACTGAAATATTTAGTAGTCGTCCGTAAAAAAATAATATATATATGGTATTTGTGTTACAGGCTTCTTCATATGGTGAAAACATATAATTACAAACAGATATCTAGAGAGGCATTACTTATGCCATACTTGACTAAGTGCCTTGTTAGACGTTGCTTCCTATCAGCTGAAGGCTATGCTACATTCCTAGTTGACGTCCCGAGCTAGAGTGGACGAAACCTCGCTATATTCTTGTCACAAGGCGCGGAGCGGCGCTAGCGGCGCCAGTCGCGACTCGCGGGTCCAGCAATATCTATTACGCACCGCGGTCGATATCTGCAACCCCTAACAAGTGTGGTATCGAACATTAATACCACATGTATAACTTTTATCCAGTTGCCGTAGAGACCAATGACCTCGCTGTCTGGTCTTCTCCCTCAAAACAACCCAACCCAGTTGTCGTAGTAGCACTAACATGCAGGCAAAGAATAACGAATGGTAATTGACAAGATAAAGTACATTGTGCAAAGCACTATTAAAGGATCATTTTTTTAAAATCTCTTAATAGCCTCCCACCGCGACGCAGAGGTTTGAAATTTGACTCAAAGGTGCGTACTGCCTTCCTCTGTAATGGCAACCTGCGACGTCACCCTCGGGCTTGGAGACGCCTCAAATAGCAAGCCCTGTTGACACCTGCAAGAAAAGACCAGAGTTCAAAAAATTCGTGTGAGGCCTAATTGCATGGCCGAAGGAAACAAATTAGACACTCCCACTCTCAGAATCGTAACGAAAAGCCTTCAGGAGGTGACGTAAAGGGCTCCAGTAAGAACACACTTCCGCTCGGGGCATTGATTCTCATGCATTCCGCGGTCGAAAACGACAGTTCGTAGTAGTCGTCCTGTTGTACAATGCACAGCAAATGCTCGTTTTCGAGCGAGAAATTTGTAGGAACAAACGTCCCAAGGGAATGGGTGGCTTCATTGAGGCCCTTTATGCCAGCTCCTCAGACCTTCCCGTTCAGATTCTCAATGGCGCTGTGTTTGAGCTGTTTTCCTCAACCACTCATAAGAAAACCACGTGATTTAAACTCCAGGTGTCGCGGTTCTGATCTCAAACGCAAACACGTCAAAAGAAGAGGTAGTGTGGTTTAGAGCGGCTGTGACGACCTTCTTATCGCGTGGAAGGTCCACGGTACCGTTGGAAAAAGCTGTGGTGAAATTTAGTGCCAATGTGACCTCATTAACCCAATTTACAGCTCACATGAACTTCTGCGCTCTGGCCCTATATTTGCATGTGACGACACTTGCTGTTTGAGGCTTCGCCGAGGCCAGCCCAAGGTGACGTCGTAGTGTCCCATGCTTTTGCATCACTGCAGACGAATACGACATTCCAGTGCCTATGTTATTCCAAATTACGAAGTAACAGGCACTGCGACGTCTATAGCCATTATGAAACGTATGAAATTAATTCAAAAATGGCTATAAGCACTATGAGACTTAACATCTGAGGTCATGTGTCCCCTAGACTTAGAACTACTTTAACCTAACTAACCTGACATCACACACATCCATGCCCAAGGCAGGACTCGAACCTGTGACCGTAGCGGTCGCGCGGTTCCAGACTGAAGCGCCTAGAACTGCTTGGCCACAGCGGCCGGCCTGAAATTAATTAGCAGTTGAGAATATGGACAACCATCAGATGTATAATCGAATGCGGACAGTGTAAATTTTTGTCGGAACAGGTTTAGAACCCGGGTTTCCCGCTTATCGCGAGTGGTCGCCTTGCCATTTGGATCTCCGAGCACGACTCACGGCCAGACGCAAACTTGTGTATGTCGTCGACTACGTGTCTACAATCTGTCCTCGTACATCCGTTATATATAAACCCATCGAGAGGACACATTTTAATTGAAAGTCGTTTGCCTAGTGTCAACGGATAAATATGGGAGTATACACTACTGGCCATTAAAATTGCTACACCAAGAAGAAATGCAGATGATATACGGGTATTCATTGGACAAATATATTATACTAGAACTGACATGTGATTACATTATCACGCAATTTGGGTGCATAGATCCTGAGAAATCAGTACCCAGAACAACTACCTCTGGCGGTAATAACGGCCTTGGTACGCCTGGGGATTGAATCAAACAGAGCTTGGATGCCGTGTACAGGTACAGCTGCCCATGCAGCTTCAACACGATACCACAGTTCATCAAGAGTAGTGACTGGCGTATTGTGACGAGCCAGTTGCTCGGCCACCATTGACCAGACGTTTTCAATTGGTGAGAGATCTGGAGAATGTGCTGGCCAGGGCAGCAGTCGAACATTTTCTGTATCCAGAAAGGCCCGTACAGGACCTGCAACATGCGGTCGTGCATTATCCTGCTGAAATGTAGGGTTTCGCAGGGATCGAATGAAGGGTAAAGCCACGGGTCGTAACACATCTGAAATGTAACGTCCACTACTCAAAGTGCCGTCAATGCGAACAAGAGGGCACCGAGACGTGTAACCAATGCCGGCAGTGGTGGTCTAGCGGTTCTAGGCGCTCAGTCCGGAACCGCGCGACTGCTACGGACGTAGGTTCGAATCCTGCCTCGGGCATGGATGTGTGTGATGTCCTTAGGTTAGTTAGGTTTAAGTAGTTCTAAGTTCTAGGGGACTGATGACCACAGATGTTAAGTCCCATAGTGCTCCGAGCCATTTGAACCATTTTTTGTAACCAATGGCTCCCCATAGCATCACGCCGGGTGATACGCCAGTAAGGCGATGACGAATACAAGTTTCCAATATACGTTCACCGCGATGTCACCAAACACGGATGCGACCATCATGATGCTGTAAACAGAAACTGGATTCGTCTTAAAAAATGACGTTTTGCCATTCGTGCACCCAGGTTCGTCGTTGAATACACCAACGCAGGCGCCCCTGTCTGTGATGCAGCGTCAAGGGTAACCGCACCCATGGTCTCCGAGCTGATTGTCCATGCTGCTGCAAACGTCGTCGAACTGTTCGTGCCGATGGTTGTTGTCTTGCAAGTCCCCATCTGTTTGTTGACTCATGGGTAGAGACGTGGCTGCGCGATCCGTTACCGCCACGCGGATAAGATGCCTGTCATCTCGACTGCTAGTGATGCGAGGCCGTTGGGATCCAGCACGGCGTTCCGTATTACCCTCCTGAACCCACCGATTCCATGTTCTGCTAACAGTCATTGGGTCCGTACCAACGCGAGCAGCAATGTCGTGATACGATAAACCGCAATCGCGATAGGCTACAATCCGACCTTTATCAAAGTCGGAAACGTGATGGTACGCATTTCTCCTCCTTACACGAGGCATCACAACAACGTTTTACCAGGCAACGCTGGTCAACTGCTGTTTGTGTATGAGAAATCGGTTGGAAACTTTCCTCATGTCAGCACGCTGTAGGTGTCGCCCCCGGCGCCATCCTTGTGTGAATGCTCTGAAAAGCTAATCATTTGCATATCACATCATCTTCTTCCTCTCGGTTAAATTTCGTATCTGTAGCACGTCATCTTCGTGGTGTAGCATTTTTAATGTCCAGTAGTGAACATGTGTATGATTGTAGGTTGTACACACATGGTTGATGACATGATGTTTCGTCTGGCCGTGAGTCATGCTCGCATAGCCTAATGGTAAGGCGATAGCTGGTGATAAGCGGGAAGTCTGGCCTCTAGTCCCGGTCCGGAAGAAATTTTCAATGTCGTCATTCCATTACACGGCTGATGGTTGTCCATACTTGCAACTGTGAATTAATTTCTTGTATTACAGACGAAGATTGTAGGCACCTTTGAATTATATTTTAAACTTCTGTTTCGCAATGACAGACAGTTACTTGATTTCAGAAAAGTAACTCTTTAATTGTGTTGCGGAGTGTTTTTACCGATACCATCTGAATATCGATGGAGAAGATATTCAGGCTAACGGTGGACCGGTGTTTAATTCATATAACAGAGGCGAGCGTTGTCTTAACAACACAGTGGTCTAAACAGATTAAACTCTACTGCAGCACTGCTATACAGGTGACTTTGTTCTTCCTAACTGTGTTATTAATTATTCAAGGAATGACCCATACTCAAGTACTAATGACAGTCACTTCGATGAACTAGGTATGGACACAGAATAGTATTCATCTTTCCTAGGTGAAATTAATTATTCCACAACGTCTTCCGAACTTAGGAGCGGCAATTTACGCTAACATTTTCAGTCACTGGTACCGCTCTTACTTTCCAGACAGTCCATTCATACCGCAGTCACAGTGAACTGGCCAACAACCACTGCAGAAATTTCTGACGATTTACATTTCTGCAGTCGACGCCTGAATTTGGGTCCGAGTCTAGAACTCGCCGCTGTTACCTCTCCGAGGGAAAGGTGAGCTGTAAGTGGCCTCGCGAAAGGCTAAAGGCCCCGCCGCGGAGGCAACCAGTGGCGCCCGGGGGTTTAATATTCAGTCTGTGGCGACTGTTGGCAAGAACACTCGACAAACTGCCGGCGGCGAACTTGGCGGAAAGCGCTCCCGCCCGCGCGGCACAACTCCGTCACCGGGCCGGGGGTGAGCGCCGCTCCGCCCCTCACCGCACCCACCAATTACCGATCCGCCGCTGCTGCCAGCTCCTCCTGAAAAACCCACGCCGTAATCTGCCGGGGCGCAGTGCCAAAACTTGCCGCGTTTTCAATGCGACGGGCTCCGCGTCACGCACGATATGTGGCCAACTTACTCGCCATTTCCCACCCGCTCCCCAATTAAATGGAAACGGTCGCTGGTCCTGAAGTTACTGGAGCTGGAACGTCTGGAGATCACTCCTCACATAGAGTCTGTAGTATGTCGCTGTCGTATTTTCGCTCCAGACGCTGCAGTTCAAGAACGAACCGAGGATCATGTTGTCCAAAGACTGGTTTGATGCAGCTCTATGTGCTAGTCTGTTCTGTCCAAGCATTTTCATCTCCGAATATCTACTACAAACTACTTACATTTGTATCTGCTTAATGCATTGATAATTCCCCCCCCCCCTACACCCTACCCCACTTCCCTTCAATACCAAACTGACAATTACTTAATGATTTAGAATTTCTCCTAATGACCGGGAATACATTCCTTGCAATAGCCAGCTTGCATTTTATTTCCTCTCTACTTGGTCATTATCAGTTTTTTGTTGCCGAAACAGAAAAATCTCATGTACTACTTTTAGAGTCTCATTCTAATTCCCTCGGTACTGTCTGATTTAATTCGACTACGTTCCATTACTCTCGTTTTACTTTTGTTGTTACTCAACCTCTTTTCTAGACAATCCACTCCGTTCAGCTGCTCTGGTAAGTCCTTTGCTGTCTCTGATGGAAATACAATGTCATCGGCAGATCTCCAAGTTTTATTTCTTCTCCCTGAACTGTAAACCATTACTCTCCCGGAAGAAAGGCACACAGTTTAATCTCTCACAGTGTTTCAAATTAGCGCACTCTCCACTATAGACTGAATATATATTTCGGTATTGTTTTTCATGGTCAGCTTCGAAACAGATTCAAGGAAAATGGCTAATAAACCGCTTAGTGGCGTGGGGCATTTACAGATGACGGTAAAGACAGTAATTAAAAGCCTCACGTTGTAAAAGGAGTAATAACTATACACCGATCCTGAAAACTATGATAGTTGTACGCAGTGGAGTGTAGCAAACTCATGTAGCTTCCTTGGTGTTTTTTTATGGGTAATAGGCTGTTGTGTAATGCAAGTTTCAGTCCCTACAAAACAGAGGATTCTTTAAAGTGCAACACATACATAATGTCGTGGATAAGATTTGTGGAAGTCTCGCGTCTCCGTTTTGCATGCCGGGTTTTAGTGATCATTGTTGATTATACATTAACAATGCGGAGAACGGAGGAAGTGTAGTGGAATATGTCTATGAGATTATTTCAGCGTGCCCACAAAGAATGGATGAAACCACAGAACTTAAAATAATTCGTATAGTTAATGGCTAATAGAAACGAATAGTGCCATACACGTTAATATTGGGAATAGATAGAATGATTGGAATCTCTAAGTTTATTGGAAATGTATGAAGACGTACGTCGCTGCTCGTATGTGATATTTGTCACGAAGTAGGAAGTAAAACTTAACAGTATTAGAATGAACCAGTAGAAACATTTATGCTTGAGAAACTTTAAAATTTAAATTACATTTGATTGTCCCGGCATAGATATATAAATTTAGAAGCAATTAAATTGGGTGAGTACGTTTCACCAGTGAGGTGTGTTGAACTGTTAATACCTGCGGATCTCTGAACTGAATTTACAGCCAATATAAAACAAACCAAGTACATAGTAACACATTTCATTCAGGTACTACTTGACCACATATAATAGAAAATTTCGAGCTTTATCAATGTGATCGTTCATGGTTTACGCCCACAGTTAATTTTATTTCAAGGTCCAGATATCAAAGTTACTAGCACCAATCTTCAGTTTATTGTGTAAACAAGGAAACACTGTGAGATGAACATAAATATAAAACATAACTCAAGGAAGGGAAAAAGTTAACTACTTTTAGTTGCAATAATAATTGGCAGTCTGCTCAATAAACGAACCATATCTAAGTACAGAAGTCCAGTTACGACTTGTTCCAGTACATAAATACGGAGATGATCAACATTCCGATTGTGTCGACAAATCAGTATGTTGGTGTAAGCCCATATCCTATGTCCACCAGGGTCATTATAACTTAAAAATATTGATTATTATGTCTAGACTACGACCAAGAATATCCTACGCCTTATCTGACGACACTCACAACGACTCTAGCACTGAGCAGTCAGCATAAATTAATTTACCATGTGCTTCTACCTTCGAAACTCTAACAACACTGTGCAGTTAAATAAGACAGAAGTTTTAAATGTTTTGTAGTTTACCACACCATGTGCCGCAATTAGGAGACTTCTTTGTGAACTCTGGAATGCATATTCATCATAATACCTGAAACTGAGGTTGGTTTGAATTCCATAGGCCTTGACGCTATTGTAAGTGGTAGGCTCACGTTTTCTTCCTACGTTATAACTTCATTATCTGGTCACTTGAACAGAGATCTCATAATTTTAGGCAGAATCTGACTACCGATGAAACTAAACATTTTTCACTTATTTAATACATTACCCTTTCACCCGCAGCTTCGTCCATACATATACGGCACATATCAGAACGTTGCAAACATCTTCTCCCACCTCTCTGTCCACCCCTGGCTTCTCCTCTTCCTTTTTGCACCTACTCATCTCCGTCTTCCTCCTGCCTCCTACACCTCTCCCTCCCTTCCCTGTCCCTGTCTGTCACCTCTTCCCCCTATTTCTATCCGTCTCCTCCTTCCCCACCGTCCATCTCTTCTTTCCAATGTGTCCATCACCTCCCCCAACCTCTCTCCATTCATCTTCTTCTCAGCCTTCTCACTGTCCATCTCCTCGCCCCCTCCTTTTCTGTCCATCTGCTCCTGGTCCTTCTCACTATCCAAGTTCTACTTCACCTCTATATTCATTTCCTCCTCCATCTTTTCTCTGTCCAGCTTCTCCTTCCCTCATCTCTGTCCTTTCCCTCCTTCTCCCATCTCTGTCCTTTCTGTCCTTCCCCCTCTCTCTCTGTTTATCTTTTCCTACCTCCTCTCTCTGTCCATCTCCTCCTTCCCCTCCCTGACTGTCCATCTCTTCCTCCCCCTTCTCCTGTTTATCTTCTCCCCTCCCCTGCTCCTGTCCATCTCCACCTACCCCCACTCCTGTCCTTCTTTCCGTGCTTCTGTCCATCTCATCCTCCCACCTCTATCTGTCCATCTCATCCTTCTCTCTCTCTGTCCATCTTCTCCCCTCCCTCTTTCTCTGTCCATATGCTACAGCCACCTCTATCTGTCCGTCTCCTCCATTTTGTTTGTATTTCATCCTTTCTCTCTTCCTATCCGTCTCCTCTTCTCCCCCCTTTATGCTCAATGTTTTATCCTTTCTGCAACAGTTTTTTATACTCAGATTATTAAGGAGGAAAAACATACTAATCCTAGAAAAAGTCATAGGAGTGGCACAGTATTTTACCCCTAATTTCAAATTTGTGGCTTGACACTCTAGCATCCAACAAATTCTACAAATACATCTGCAACTATATTCTGAAAACCACTGGGAAATGTTTAACTGAGGCTACTTTCCGCTTTACCACTTGTGAAAGTTTTGTCCCATTTCATTCACGCATTGAGTGCTCTATAATTAAACTAATCCTGTGTTCGCTGTCCTTATAGGAATGATATATAAGGACGTGTAGCGTATTCTTACATTCCTCACTTAATTCTTGATCTTGACACTTCGTAAGCACATCTTCTGGGATAGCCGGCAGTTATCTTCAAGCGCCTGGCATTTCAGGCATTCAGCATTTCAGTGACGTCCGTCCATGCATCGATGGAACCAGAGTCATGCATGCTCTCTACTAGCACTGTTTGGAATGGGTCCACAGGCTTGGGCAATAATCCAGGATTGTGTTTTGTAAACAATCTACTTTGTAGAATAATGGGATTTTGTTCAGTATCCTATCAATGAATCGAAAGAAATGTGTTCGTCCCATCTTATATTCTTACAAATTATTAAACTCCAGATATTTGTATGAGCAGTTTCAACTCAGTGATATTGCTATCACTGAATACTTAGTTTCTACGCTTTGTGAAAATAATTTTAATTTTCTTAACATTTAAAGCAAATCACCAACCGTTGCACCACTTTGGGATCTTTCCAAGTTCTGGCCGAATATTTGTGCACTTTTTTTAGACATACTTCATTATAGATGACTGCATCATATGCAAGACATCTGAGGTTTCTTATGTATACCACCTCATTATCATACATCATGAACAATCAGGGTCCCAACACAGGTCGCTGGAGCATACCTGAAGTTACTTCCATGTCTCTCGATAACAGTCCAAGAATACATTGTGCGCCTTCCGTACCAATAAATCTTCGAACCGCACAGAAATTTTGTTTTATATATCATTGGACAGTATTTTCGGAGATAGATATGGTAATGAGTCAAATGCTTTTCGGAAGTCAAGAAATGCTGACTGTCTTGCTCCATGATTTTCAAGATGCCATGTGAGAAAAGCGCACGTTGGGATTAGCACAAGAGATGTTTTCCAAAGCGTGCTGGTTGTTAAGGAGGTCGTGTCTCTGTTCGAGATCCTCATTACCTTTCGGCACAAAGCATGTTCTGAGATTCTACATCAGATGGATGTCAAAGACATTGGACGGTTGTTTTATGAATCAAATCTGGCACTCTTCTAGCAGACGGGTGTGACTTGCGGTTTCTTCCAAGCACTTGGCATAATTTTATGTTCGACAGATCTACTGTATATTATGATAAGAGAGGTTCACTCAGCCACACATTCTGTGTGCGATACGACGGGGACTTCGTCGGGAGCAGGAACGTCGTCCAGTTTCAGCATTTTAGTTTCTGAACTCACTGACACTAATATCAATGTCACTCATCTCTTCTGTGGTGCGATAACTGAACGGGTAGAGTAATCGTACATTTTCCTTTCGAGAGGAAATTTTATCCTAAACAGAGTATAATTATTTTAACTTTAGTTATACAGCCTAAGCAACTGGTTACAAACTGACAGATTTCTAATCACCAGCAAACTAAACATAATGGTTTCGCAACTATCGCTTTTTTTTATAAGTCTTCGGAATGGTTTCCTGCGACCCACCACGAATTCCTGTCCTATGCAAATCTTTTCATCCCAGAGTAGATCTTGCAACCAGTGTACTAAATTATTTTCTGAACGTACTCCAATCTATTTCTTTCTGAACAGTTTTTATCCCTTAGAAATCCCCCCAGTAATATTTTCTGATTTCTTGACCCATGTCAATCACCCTGGCCCTTCTTCTTGTCAGTGTTTTCCATATATATTCCACTTGCAACGTGGCGTGTATACCTGAACTGTTGTTGGCTCAAATGGCTCGGAGAACTGTGGGACTTAACATCTGATGCCATCAGACCACTAGACTTAATACTACCTAAACCTAACTAACCTAAGGACATCACACACATCCATGCCCGAGGCAGGATTCGAACCTGCGACCGTAGCAGCGGCGCAGTTCCGGACTGAAGCGCCTAGAACCGCTCGGCCACAGCGTCCAGCCGAACTGTTATCGTCGGTGTTGGTTTTCAGTCTATTCTGATGAGAACAACCCTGTCACTGACCTATTCACAGTAACTCAGTCTCTCCCTACCATCCTATCCATAATGAATCCTACGCCTGTTAGATACCTTTTATGCTGCAGTTGATATTACCCCGTGCTCGTCTGATCAGATATCCTTATCGTCTTTCCATTTCGCTTCACTGACTCCCCCCCCCCCTCCCCCACAGTATCTAGTTCGCGCCTTAGCACTTTCCTACTCAGATTTTCTAGCTTCCGTAGCGACTCGTAGAACGTTATCTTTTCGTTGGTTATTCAATAGCACCCTTGGCAGTCCCCTCCCGGAGATACGAGCAGGGAACTAGTCTGGAATCTTTCGCCAATGGAGAGATCATTTTTCAATTACAGACCACATGCCCTGTGGATACTTTTTGTGTCTTTAATTCAGTGGTTTCTATTTCCTTCTGCATCATCGTGTTGTTGATAATTGCTGATTCTTCCACCCTATAGGGGCAGTGTCCCATTCCAAGTGCAAGAGAGTATACTGAACCTCTGTCCGCTCCTCCACCCCCTTTGACAAGGCCAAAGATGACTTCTTGTGCCTTAATGTAAGTCTTGAGCGGCCATTGGTGATGATTTTTACTCAAAATTTAAGCAATGACGAGTTTCGGAACCGGGACCAGGATGTTTTGATTACTTGTCAAAGACGCTATCCAAGCGTTTTTTTTTTCCCTCGTCGTATGTTCCGGGCAGACGTCAATTGACACCACTACTAGGTCATCGCTGAATATTTCACTTAGTTTTTTAATAACAGAGGCAGACAGCCGTGTGACCGAACACGCAAAGCTACCGTGCCGGTACCCCTAGATTAGGGTTTCACAAACTCTGGCCGGCCGCCGTGGCCTAGCGGTTCTAGGCGCTACAGTCTGGAACCGAGCGACCGCTGCGGTCGCAGGTTCTAATCCTGCCTCAGGCATGGATGTGTGTGATGTCCTTAGGTTAGTTAGGTTTAATTAGTTCTAAGTTCTAGGTGACTGATGATCTCAGAAGTTAAGTCGCATATGCTCAGAGCCATTTGAAACATTTTTCACAAACTCTGTTCCGGGGAAAACTGGTGTGCCACGATAACTGGAAAAGTGCTCCGCGAAATACTATTAAGAACGTAGAGTTTGTCCTTAGACAATTTTAATGATTTTTTAAAAATTTCATTGTCATGTGTTATTACTTATGATTTAAAATTGAAGTCACCACTAAATAAAAGAAGTATTTGTCAATTTTTAAAATTTTAGTAATCTTGAGAATAAACAAAATGTTCTACGAAGTATCAGGGTTCTCTAAGCGTTCTCTCAGAGGAAAAGTTAGGGAACTGCTGCCCTACACCATGACTGAATCGCGTAAATGCACTGTAGTTTCTATTAAATATGACTATTACCTAAGAATTTAATAATGTCTCTGTAAACTCTCTCTGCTTATAGCTAAGAAAAATTACAAAAAAAAGAAAGAAACAAGGTTGGTTTGCGTCTGCTGCCTCTGCCTCGCCACTGAACGCCTCTGGCGCAGTAAAGAAGGGTCGAGGCCGGCTGTTAAAGAGAGTTGTAGGCAATTATGGCCCCTCACGGACGCTCGTGTCGCCTGAAGGCGGCCGTAGCGCCGGACAGTGAAGCCCTCAGCTGGTGTCGGCGCGCCGGCAGGCACACAGGTGGCCAACAGCACAGCGGGAGCGAGAGCGGGAGGAAGCCGGCTACGGCTCGCGGGCGCGGTCGATGCTGAAACCCGAGAGCGCCGGGGTGGCCGCGCCGCACACAATGGGCTGCCATTTCCTGGCCGCACTTGTGCCGCGGCGCCGCGCGCGCTGCTCGGCTGCTCGGCTGCTCGGCTGCTCGCCCCCTGCTTTACGAGACCACGGCGCCTCGCCTGGCCCCGCCAGCCACCTGTCCCTGTACCTGCATTTCGAACTGAAGGCAAATTTATTCCCCCGAGTTAACTTACTTCAGCTCTATGGAGCTAGCATTTGACTCGTCACCACGTCCACACTAATTATCGAAAGAAAGATCGTGTGGGGTATCGTGCGAAATTTGTATATCGAGCGAAGATTCGTTGGTACAGAGAGCTTAGCATTGTGTCTTGGTTGGAGATTCATCGAAACGCGTTGGTCTGTTCCGGAAAATGATACTGAGGCACTTGTTGTTCAAGTTGTATATTAATGGCCTTGCTGACGGTGGTAATAGCAAGCTCAGACGCAGTTAACTATAATGCAGTATTGTCACAGAAAAGAAACTGCGGAACTATTCAGTCACATTTTCACAAGATTTCAAAGTGCTGTAACGATTGGCAACTTGTTTTAAATGTTCAGAAACATAAAACTGTACAATTCACAAAACAAGAAAAATATCCTTCCAGTACTATATCAGTAATTCACAGCTACAGACTGTTAACTCATACAAATATACACTGAATAGCCAAAGAAATTGATACACCTGCCTAATATCGTGTAGGGCTCCCGCGAGCACGCAGAAGTGCTGCAGCATAACGTGGCATGGACTCGACTAACGTCTGAAGTTATGCTGGAGGGAACTGACGCCATGAATCCTGCAGGGCTGTCCATAAATCCGTAAGCGTACGAGGGGATGGAGATCTCTTCTAAAGAGCACGTTGCAAGGCATTCCAGATATGCTCAACAATGTTCATGTGGCCAGTGAAAGTGTTTAAACTCAGAAAAGTGTTCCTGGTGCCACTCTGTAGCAATTCTGGACTTTTGGAGTGTCGCATTGTCCTGCTGGAGTTGCCTATGACCGTCGGAATGCACAGAGCAGATATATGGATGAAGGCGATCAGATCTGATGCTTACGCACGTGCCACCTGTCAGAGTCGTATCTAGACGTACTCGGGGTCCCATATTACTCCAACTGCACACGCCTCACACCATTACAGAGCCTCCACCAGCTTAAACAGCCCCCTGCTGACATGCAGGGTCCGTAGATTCATGAGGACACTCCATCCGCTCGATACAATTTGAAACGAGACTCGTCCGACCAGGCAACATGTTTCCAGTCATCAACAGTCCAGTGACGGTACTGACGGGTGCAGGCGAAGCGTAAAGCTTTGTGTCATGCTATTATCAAGGTTACACAGTGGGCCTTCGGTTGCGAAAGCCCATATCGATAATGTTACGTTGAATGGTTCGCACGCTGACACTTGTTGATGGCCCTGCATTGAAAACTGCACAAATTTGCGGAAAGGTTGCACTTCTGCCACGTTGAACGATTCTCTTCAGTCATTGTTGGTCCCGTTCTTGCACTATATTTTTCCGGCCGCTGCGATGTCGGAGATTTGATGTTTTCCGGATTCTTCTCTGCATCGTGATGACTGGGTGTTGTGTGATGTCCTTAGGTTAGTTAGGTTTAAGTAGTTCTAAGTTCTAGGGGACTGATGACCATAGATGTTAAGTCCCATAGTGCTCAGAGCCATTTTGAACCGGATTCTTGATATTGACGGTACACTCGTGAAATGGTCGTACGGAAAAAACCGCACTTCATCACTACCTCGGAGATGCTGTGTCCCATCGCTCGTGTGCCGTCCTCAGCACCACTTTCAAACTCAATGAAATGTTAATTAGCTGCCATTGTAGCAGAAGTAACTCCTCTAACAATTGCGCCAGACACTTGTCTTATATAGGCCTTGCCGACCGCAGCACCGTATTCTCCTGTTTACATATCTCTGTATTTGAATACGCGGAGCTGAACCATATTCTTTGGCGTTTCAGTGGGCGGGTGTATGGTTTCGCGGCGATATGTAGGCTACTGATAAAATTCTCTCGAACTTCCATCCGCGTCAACTCGTTTAAAACCCACTAGCTTTCGGCCGAATACTTCTCCAGCATTGCCAAGTGGTGTCTGTCTTTTGGTTGCTTCTACCGTCCTTTATATAACCGCGCTACCTTCTGTGACGTCTCTGGTGTTCGCTCCAGTGCCATAAAACGTAATGTGTTCGTTGCCCGCCCGCCGCGCCCGCTTCATCCTGGCCTCAAGGCAAGCTTAGCTGCAGGCCGCCATCTTTATTGAGCGTAGCGTCAGTGTTTTTTATCTCGATACTTTCTTTTATTAGGCTTTTCCAGAAACTACTAAACCGTTTAGTAACTGATGTCTCTTCCGATGCAGTACGATGTTTTCTAGAGCGTACTCCACTAGCGATGATTTCTCAGGGTGCCGAACGCGAAACATCTCTCGTGTTCTACCCGACGCTGTTCAGTAGCACGCACAATCTGTCGAGGATAAAACTGTCCACACCCATACGGTATTTTATACACTCCTGGCGTTCTTTCAAAGGCCTCGTGAGCTGTTGAATTTCTGTTGGAGCCCTGAAGATCGAATCGATTCAATGTCTCTTTAGGGGCCGGTTAATCTTTCCTGTTACAGAGCCACAGAAAGACAAAAGCGAAAGCTTCTTCGAGTCTTCCTTAGTGTCGTTCTGCTTCTTTCTTTTCACAAATATGGCTGACGATCGCTGTAGCCGTTTTCCTTGAATACTTCGCGTAAGTCGCTCAGTTCCTTCAGCAGTTCCGCTTCGTGGAGCAAGCGACAAATTGTGTTACCTGTTAGTGTGCAGATGTCGGTCCATGCGGCTTGGTTTCCGGTAAATGCTGTGGCTGAGACATATGTTTGCTTTTCGGCGGACGAGGACGTCAAAGACATGCCAAGGCACCATTGGTTTCTAACTCCATCGTGAACTTGATGTTGTCTTGGGTATTGCTCATGTGTAAGAATTCTTCCAGCTTTTGACGTCCATGACACCAGACAACGAACATGTCAACGGAACGTTAAAAGCAACTAGGCTTCGCAGGAGCCGTGCCCAGGGCGATGTCCTCAAAGTCTCAAAGGCTCGAAGAAGCTTCCGTTTTTACCGTTCTGTGACTCAGTAACAGGAAAGATTAGTCGGCCCCTAAAGAGTCATTAAATCGTTTTGTTATTCAGAGCTCCAACAAAAACGCGAAAACTCATGAGGCCTGTGAAAGACGATGTATGCCTCTGAACGCCAGGAGTATATAAAATACTATGTGGATGTGAACAGTTTTATGTAAGACTGAAGAGCGGCATATAGAACATGACAGATGCTTTCGCCTTCGGTATTCTGAGAAATCAGTTGTAGCAGAGCATGCTCTAGAAAATGGACATCGTATTGCATTGGAAGAGCCCTCAGTTACAACACGGTCTATTAGTTTCTGGAATAGAGTAACTAACGAAGTGATCGAGATAAAAATCTGTAACTCAATAAAGACGGCGGTCTGCAGCTAAGCATGTGCTGGGAGCCGGTCATCGGAAGGTTGTGAAGCGGGAATGGCTGATGGCGGGGGTGGGGTGGGGGGCAGCGCGGCTATATAAGGACGGCAGCCGCATGGAAAACATAGTCACCACATGATAGCTCGTAAATTTTAAACCACTTTACTCAACTGGAAGCTCGACAGAATTTTATTGACACACATAAATGCTCGGGTCTAACAATTTGTTGCGATATTAAATGAAACGATCACACAGGCTTACTCTTATGTAAAGTAGGTGGCAGACATCGGTTCATTGATATAGTTAATGTGAAATGCAGTCAAGCTGCAAAGTAGATTGTTTACAAGTCATTTGTGAACCCATCCTAGAATACTGCTCAAGTATGTGGAACCTGTACTAAATAGGACCAACAGGGGATATTGAGCCTATACAGAGAAGTGAAGGACGAACTGTCATCGATTTGGTTTACCCATTGGAGAGCATTAAGGACAATCTTTAGAAACATAACTGGCAAATTTTTGAAGTTAGATGCATACTATCCCGTGAGAGACTAATTTTACAGTTTCAAGAACCCGCTTTAAGTTCAAATGGTTGAAATGGCTCTGAACCCTATGGGACTTAACATCTGAGGTCATCAGTCCCCTAGAACTTAGAACTATTTAAACGTAACTAACCTGAGGACATCCATGCCCGAGGCACGATTCGAACCTGCGACTGTAGCGGTCGGGCGGTTCCAGAATGAAGCACCTAGAACCGCTCGGTCACACCGGCCGGCACGGTTTAAATGATGTACCTAGGAAAATACTACAAACCTACACGGATCGCAAGGACAAGATTAAGTTAACTGCTGCACGCACAGAGGCGTTTAAGTAATCATTCTTCCCGCGCTCCACACCTAAGTGAAACGGGAAAAATTTCTAATGAGTGGTACAGTCGGAAGTACGCTCTGCATTGTACTTCACAGTGGTTAGTACACAATGGATGTAGATGCAGACGCAAAGTCTGTTGGATGTTGAGATAATAATCACCTCCTTCAAAACTGGTACATCAATTGCAGGATCAACAAAAAAATCAATAATTTATTAGTCAAGGAGCATTTTGCAAATATTCGTCAGCTTCATACAAGGACAATGTAAGTCGTATGTACCCACACATTGTATTTTACAGTACTAGAGCACAGAGACACCAGAACAAGGAATAGACAGATTGCAGAGGAGTTGTGTTATTTGAACAGTTTTTCCTTGTTTGCTTTCTATTTCGTCACACACAGCTGTACCAATAACACCAAAGAGCTGCAATACCCTAACACAGTCTTCCGCCGATTTAGTTTTCTCATTGTGTCGCTTATCTAGTGATAGGCTTGTTGGAGATCACTTGCCGGGATTTGTTGATGACAGTACGCAGCATGTTGCCAAACGTCTTCCTGTGTATGGCAACCCTCGCAGTTTAACAATATTCCCCTTTAATATTGGACAAGTATTCCAAGAATATAACATCTCGGTTCTCAGTAATGTATGAAGCTGCATGTCCGATCGTCCACAGAGCTGCAATGCGTTTAGCACTTGGGTGTCGCGCGCTGTCAGGCCGATTGAGTTCTCGAACGTTCAGATAGCGTGCGTTCGTTGTATCAGCTGTTACGACAGATGGCCACTTGTCACTACTTCTGCACCATTTGTTACGCATCTTGCGTTACTTGTTAGAAGCAGACACAGTGGCTGCGCCAAAGACTGAGACGGCGTGGAGTTTTACAATTATTTATCGAACTTTCTTTACAATTTCTCCCTCGTCGTCGCTGCCCAGCCCTGTGGATCCCTCCGCCTGACTGCTGCTGTGTAGATTCTCAGACAATGCGCTTAACGCGCGCCACCAGTGCTCCGCTGAAGCCAGGATGCCCTGTGGTTGAGATGAACTCGTCGCCGCTCGGCCACGGAGCAGCGTCGCCGTGACGTCAGCTGCCGACGCCTGCTGCACCGGCGGCTGGGAAGCCGTCAGTCGCGATGACCGCGAGGTCCCGTCATGGACGGACCACGCGCCGTGGCCGGGTTGCCGTAAAGTCCAGGCGTCAGTCCCCGGCGGCGCCTGTGACCAAGGCCGCGCTGCGGCCGGTCCTGCTGGAAGTTCTCGCTGTCGCTAGTCAGCCATGGTGCCGACTGAAAGCGGGCCGACCCCCAGAGCTGAAGTAGACATCTGGCAGCGAACGGATGACTCCTGCTAGCTGGAGCAGACTTCCGGAATCGTCACCTACGAAGACTGAACATTCGGACACGGACCACGTCCGTCCTCAGATCCGAACTGCTTCCCAATGGCTTCTGTCTGTTGCTGCCTGCGCTCCACTGTTTATATCCGGCAGGAGGACGTTTTTTATCCTCGGTGGTAGCTTCTTGTTATTACTCCCGCAGTATATTGCAGCGTATCTTAGCGTGCTGGCCTCACTTCCCCTTACTCAGCACTCTCCAGGCTTCGCTTGGTGCTCGGTATGTATGCATCCTTGCGTCAGCTTGTTGGTAGACTGCAACTGTCAGCAAGGCTATCTGTGTCGCGCCTACTTCGCAACGCCTCGGTCGCCGGCGTGCCTCTGTTTTGCTATTCTCCGCTGAGTGAAGCAACGCTTACTACATGTGGCCGCAACACTGCGATGGCTGATCGGTGGCCGAGGAAATTCCACATATCCTGCGCTGCTCTACAAACCAATCTCTGCGCGGGCAAGACAACGTTTTCGCATTTGTGGCAGGCGGCTGTTGCACTGAGATGGATTGTGTGCAGTTTGTCGCTCGTGGGGATTTTGTCACATACCATCGAGACAATACAACCAGAGACAATTATAACGGTACACAGTTAACATAAAATTTTTGAGTTAAAGGAAAATGACAGAGTAAGCTTAGCGCCATGGGTGATACAATACACTTAGATTACATCATGGACATGTCTATTTTTATAGTGGTTTCATGTGGGGTATCTTATTCACAATAGTTTAAGTCTCCATATACACATACTAGTTCAAAAAGTATACAAGTTTAAAACTTTATATCGGCTTCTTTTAAGTACTCCGTTATCATATTGTAATTATTTACATCGAATCTATAAGGTAAGAAGGTAGTAACACTTGTAGGTAGGGGCAATCACCATGATACCAGTTTTCTGTACAGTACCTCTTGCGCTTCCTTGTTCTCACTGCATGCCAGAAATAGGTGATTCAGATCAGCCACGTTGGTTTGATACTGATCTTAACGTCCAGGAAATAGAACTTTTTTCGGTGCAAATATGCGGTGTAACATCCGTGCCCCAGCCTCATAGGTATGATGTACGTCACATGACATCATTTTACCTTCACAAAGTCGTACCACGGTCGAGGAGACGTATTCGCTTGTGTAACTGACTGGTGTCTGCCTTCATGTTTCTGAGATACATGCCATTCACGGTTCCAATCATGGTAAGCAGCTTTCTTGATCGTAGGTTTGAAATCAGTAAGAGGGTTTGGTGTTAGACGGAAAAGTCCTTCAGAATGTCCCCTTTTTGCTGGTAGACTATTTCTTTATGTAAAACTCCATTGCATCTACATTATTTTTCCTTGCTTCTGTTGTGGTATCCAGTGTATCGAAAATATATCTGCTAGTTTGCTTGTCGAATTTTGGACTTCGTAATTTCTGAATAACGTTTTGGGAGTCTGTGAGGATCAGGTGGACGTTATTTTATCTAAGGTCTTATTTTCTATTCAGTCTGGCCCTTCGTGGAAAACCTATCGTAAACTGATGGCTGTGTTGCAATTGAGCGTCAAACGAAGATCTAATACATTAATAAACTGCTTCTGAGTTAGCCGGCCGTGGTGGCTGAGCAGTTCTAGGCGCTTCAGTCCGGAACCACGCGGCTGCTACGGTCGCAGGTTCGAATCCTGTCTCGGGCATGGATGTGTGTGATGTCCTTAGGTTAGTTAGGTTTACTTAGTTCTAAGTCTAGGGGACTGATGACCTCAGATGTTAAGTCCCATAGTGCTTAGAGCCATTTAAATTTTGTCACTTGCTTAAGACCGACATTCCAGCTACGTGCACCCTAAAGATGGTAATAAATATTTAAGTAACATCTCACGGAGCTAGAGATTCCAGAAGAGATTTACAGCTGTCTGGATACTGCCGGGGCAGATAAGAATGTTCATTGCTCCCACCTTAGGAAATAATAATGGGCGTACTGAAAGCTTATCCTTAGTGGGCAGTGTGCGGTCAAGAATTTTTGTATGTGGTACTGTATCTCGCACTCCAGAAGTTGCACGACTATCGTAAAGGAATTGAACTGGTGACAGTCGCAGATGATGTACTTTATATTGTAAGCGGAAACTTGAGGTAAAATGTAAAAGCAAAGTTTGAAGCTGCGCCCCATATATGACATCAGTACCTTTCAAAAGTTTTTTTTTCTAGCATGTCCAGAGAGTACATATCTTAGGTGAAAGGAGATCTACCAAGAAATCATGAAACAAATTAAATGGGAAAAGTGTAATGAAGATACTTCAAGGATTAGTCCTAGGTGAATGTCAAAGACGGCAAGCAGGTAACAAAGAAAGATGCTGCATAAAATTATCAATAACTCAAGCAGACAATTACGTCTTCCCTTGTTAATGGTGTACCAATTAATTATAGTTTACCACCACCCGTTTAGTGTCTGTCGTTGGTTCAGTGCAATGGTATGTGCCCGTAGATTCCTTCTCATAAACCACGCTTCACTTCACGTAAGAGCGCAACGTAATGTGCTGCTGAACTTAATAGGCACTTTCTCTACGCCGTGAACCTTTGTACTGCTGATCATTCAGGTTATGTGCCAGTTAAGTGGTCTAGGGGTAGCGTCTTCGGTTCCGGGTTCGATCCCCGCCACTGCCTAAATTTTGATAAATAAGCAGCATTGGCGGCCGACGACTTCCGGCATAAGAAGTCAGCCTCATTCTGCCAACGGCCTTGTCAAAGATGGCGGAGGAGCGGATAGAGGTTCAGCGCACTCTCTTGTCCTAGGGGTGGGAAATTGCCCCTAGAGGCGGAAGAATCAGCAATGATCAACGACATGAGGATGCAGAAGGCAATGGAAACCACTGCATTAAAGACACATAATGTGTATCCACAGGACATGTGGCCTGTAATTGAAGAAGTGTCATGATGATCTCTCCATTGGCAAAAGATTCCGGAATAGTCCCCCATTCGGATCTCCGGGAGGGGACTGCCAAGGGAGAGGTTACCATGAGAAAAAGATTGAATAATCAACGGAAGGTTAACGTTCTACGAGTCGGGGCGTGGAATGTCAGAAGCTTGAACGTGGTAGGGAAACTAGAAAACCTGAAAAGGGAAATGCAAAGGCTCAATCTAGATATAGTAGGGGTCAGTGAAGTGAAGTGGAAGGAAGACAAGGATTTCTGGTCAGATGAGTATCGGGTAATATCAACAGCAGCAGAAAATGGTATAAGAGGTGTAGGATTCGTTATGAATAGGAAGGCAGGGCAGTTCAGTGACCGGGTTGTTCTAATCAGAGTCGACAGCAGACCAACACCGACAACGATAGTTCACGTATACATGCCGACGTCGCAAGCTGAAGATGAACAGATAGAGAAGGTGTATGAGGATATTGAAAGGGTAATGCAGTATGTAAAGGGGGCCGAAAATCTAATAGTCATGGGCCACTGGAATGCAGTTGTAGAGGAAGGAGTAAAAGAAAAGGTTACAGGAGAATATGGGCTTGGGACGAGGAATGAAAGAGGAGAAAGACTAATTGAGTTCTGTAATAAGTTTCAGCTAGTAATAGCGAATACCCTGTTCAAGAATCACAAGAGGAGGAGGTATACTTGGAAAAGGCCGGGAGATACGGGAAGATTTCAATTAGATTACATCATGGTCAGACAGAGATTCCGAAATCAGATACTGGATTGTAAGGCGTACCCAGGAGCAGATATAGACTCAGATCACAATATAGTAGTGATGTAGAGTAGGCTGAAGTTCAAGACATTAGTCAGGAAGAATCAATACGCAAAGAAGTGGGATACGGAAACACTAAGGAATGACGAGATACGTTTGAAGTTCTCTAACGCTATAGCTACAGCAATAAGGAATAGCGCAGTAGGCAGTACAGTTGAAGAGGAATGGACATCTCTAAAAAGGGCCATCACAGAAGTTGGGAAGGAAAACATAGGTACAAAGGAGGTAGCTGCGAAGAAACCATGGGTAACAGAAAAACTACTTCAGTTGATTGATGAAAGGAGGCAGTAAAAACATATTCCGGGAAAATCAGGAATACAGAAATACAAGTAGCTGAGGAATGAAATAAATAGGAAGTGCAGGGAAGCTAAGACGAAATGGCCGCAGGAAAAATGTGAAGACATCGAAAAGGATATGATTGTCGGAAGGACAGACTCAGCATACAAGAAAGTTAAAACAACTTTGGTGACATTAAAAGCAACGGTCGTAACATTAAGAGTGCAACGGGAATTCCACTGTTAAATGCAGAGGAGAGAGCAGATAGGTGGAAATAATACATTGAAAGCCTCTATGAGAGTGAAGCTTTGTCTGATGTGATAGAAGAAGAAACAGGAGTCGATTTAGAAGAGATAGGGGATCCAGTATTAGAATCGGAATTTAAAAGAGCTTTGGAGGACTTACGGTCAAATAAGGCAGAAGGGATTGATAACATTCCATCAGAATTTCTAAAATCATTGGGGGAAGTGGCAACAAAACGACTATTCACGTTGGTGTGTAGAATATATGAGTCTGGCGACATACCATCTGACTTTCGGAAAAGCATCATCCACACAATTCCGAAGACGGCAAAAGCTGACAAGTTCGAGAATTATCGCACAATCAGCTTAACTGCTCATGCATCGAAGCTGCTTACAAGAATAATACACAGAAGAATGGAAAAGAAAATTGAGAACGCGCTAGGTGTCGATCAGTTTGGCTTTAGGAAAAGTAAAGGGACGAGAGAGGCAATTCTGACGTTACGGCTAATAATGGAAGCAAGGCTAAAGAAAAATCAAGACACTTTCATAGGATTTGTCGACCTGGAAAAAGCGTTCGACAATATAAAATAGTGCAAGCTGTTCGAGATTCTGAAAAAAAAGTAGGGGTAAGCTATGGGGAGAGACGGGTCATATACAATATGTACAACAAACAAGAGGGAATAATAAGAGTGGACGATCAAGAACGAAGTGCTCGTATTAAGAAGGGTGTAAGACAAGGCTGTAACCTTTCACACCTACTCTTCAATCTGTACATCGAGGAAGCAATGATGGAAATAAAAGAAAGGTTCAGGAATGGAATTAAGATACAAGGTGAAAGGATATCAATGATACGATTCGCTGATGACATTGCTATCCTGAGTGAAGGGAAGAAGAATTAAATGATCTGCTGAACGGAATGAACAGTCTAATGAGTACACAGTATGGTTTGAGAGTAAATCAGAGAAAGACGAAGGTAATGAGAAGTAGTAGAAATGAGAACAGCGAGAAGCTTTACATCAGGATTGATGGTCACGAAGTCAATGAAGGAATTCAGCTACCTAGGCAGTAAAATGAGCAATGACGGACGGAGCAAGGAGGACATCAAAAGCAGACTCGCTATGGAAAAAAAGGCATTTCTGGCCAAGAGAAGTCTACTAATATCAAATACCGGCCTTAATTTGAGGAAGAAATTTCTGAGGATGTACGTCTGGAGTACAGCATTGCATGGTAGTGAAACATGGACTGTGGGAAAACCGGAACAGAAGAGAATGGAAGCATTTGAGATGTGGTGCTGTAGACGAATGTTGAAAATTATTTGGACTGATAAGGTAAGGAATGAGGAGGTTCTACGCAGAATCGGAGAGGAAAGGAATATGTGCAAAACACTGATAAGGAGAAGGGACAGGATGATAGGGCATCTGCTAAGACATGAGGGAATGACTTCCATGGTACTAGAGGGAGCTGTAGAGGGCAAAAACTGTAGAGGAAGACAGAGATTGGAATACGTCAAGCAAATAATTGAGGACGTAGGTTGCAAGTGCTACTCTGAGATGAAGAGGTTAGCACAGGAAAGGAATTCGTGGCGGGCCGCATCAAACCAGTCAGTAGACTGATGACCAAAAAAAAAAAAAATGTTTAACACAACTGTCAAACATTGGGTAATTGGAACTGACACCCACTCATTTTATAAGCATGGGGAAATGAATGAAACATTTCTGACAGGGAAAGAAGATTAAGACTGAAGTGAAATATCATCGGATTTTTTGTGGCCCACATACAATTTATTCACGTACAAACGATCTAGAGAGATCCAAATGATGCTTGCACTTCGCGATAGTGCATGCCCCGAAACAGTGGTCTATGATCTACACACGTCGTAGACTCTGGGTCCCAAAGCAGCGCTGAGGAACTATCGACAAACGCAAGGGAGTACTTCATGGGAGTGTCAACGACACGCCAGACTATTACCTTCCCCGCCAGTCAAAGTTCCGTGCAATTGAATACAGATCAAATGAAATTGGTAATCATTGTAGAAAAAGTTCAACAAGGTGGTGGATCGTCTAATGTGAATGTGGTAAGCGATCGTGTAAACGTTGCTAACTTGCAGTCCTGAGGCCAAGGAATCTAAAAAACAGTGGTTGCTAAATGGGGTAGTTTCAGGACGAACCCAGTGGCGAAAAGTGACACTGAATAAAACGAATCCTTCACTCTGCAGAGGATTTACAAAGTTCCTGGTTCGAGTCCTGGTCCGGCACGCAGTTTTAATTGGCCCTAAATTGTCAGCACTTAATAGTTTAAAGATGACCATAATGAGAGAAATAATGAGAGAAATACTGGATTAACAGAAGTCACAGTAATAACTGTATAAGCTCCAGTAGTTGGGCTGAATAGGTATGAATTAGTTTCTTTCGTTCTTTTGTTTCGCAGTCTCAGTGTGTAGCATGGTGTACCAATTATTATATAATGCAAAACAAATGTATTTTATGTATGGCATGTTCTGTCTATCAAGGTAAAACGAGGTGGCAGACCACCTGGCAAAACGAAGTGTGAAGATTTTGCTGCTGGTATTAAGTAAAAGGTTCATCAAGAATGATCACACACATGGGAGGCCTCTCAACAGTCCAGAATAAGACATAATGCCACACTACAGCCGAGTATTCCGCTGCTGTGGGGTCGGTGGTCGAACCTGGGACTCCAGATGGCCGAGCTGAAGCTGGGACGCACTGCGCCATATTTCGTCAGCTGGCCGAGCTAGTTCAGGAGCGTCAAGGGCAGTGCAGAGTGTTACATCAGTATTCAGTAGCATTTCTTTATTCAATTAATTTACAGTATTTGATGGGTGCAGCATTGTGTCGGCGTGCCGCCCGCAGTGCTGTCCCGTGAGTCCTACTGGCTCAGCAACTCCTGGTACGCCGAAACTGCTGCTGCTGTCATCAAGCCCGCTCAACTGGAAGTCGGCCGCGCTCTCCCCGGTCGCCGCCCGCTGATGCGTCGTGTCTTGCGCCGCGCTGCTGCCCGTGATTGCGGAGACTTCTACAGTTCCTGGTCCTCGCTGCCCTCCGCCCCATTTGGCCTGCTCTGTCCGACCATTGGACGAAGGTGGATGTGCTGGTCACCCGTGGCCCTTGGGCCGCCGCTGCTTCCAGGACGCCGCAACTTGCCGCCAGTGGTGCTTGCCAGATAGCAACACCCACCGCCGTCCCTAGCGCTGCTGCAGTGCTGCTGCACCTCCCGCAGCGTACGCCTCGCCCGGACCCCGGTTCGCTAGGCGGGAAGCGAATGTGGCCCGTAGACTGGAGTGGAACCGAGCCTCTCCTGGACCAGCTGCAGGCCACAGTCACTGTCCTCTTTCAGGCAGACCATGTGTCTCTCCAGGTTCCAGGCTGCCGTTCCGTCCTGCCCCAGTGTTGTGTCCCCAGGGGCAGTATTTTAGTTCGAAAAAGTACATAGAAACAAAGCACAAGTTTATTCTGAACACTTATAACGTTGCTGCCAGACTGGCCCCTATAGGCATAGACCAGCACAGGTCTGTCCCGATGCCCGACTGCCCTGGCACAGTCCCCCTCTAGCTAAACTTGCCTGTCTATTTATACTGGTTTTCCCCTCGCTTCTGACATGGTGTTAGAGACAGGCAGAAACTATGGCAGGGATAAATTCCCACACGTCAGCCACTTTCAAATCGCCCTCCTGTCTCTGGCCTAGTGCCCCACCTCATACATTACAATAACTTCAAGCAATGCTGCAGTTTCCTGATTCGTTGTTGTTCCAATCAAAACAAATCGTGTGTGCGATACCACCGTCGCAGCTCTGCCCCGCAGTGCCATGTTTACCTTGCCTGGCCTGCTGGCTGTTGTCTGTAACCACACTCTGCCAGCGACCCCAGATTTCGTCCCTCGACTAGGACTGACAATAGCGCAGCACCACGAAAAACCTGATTCTCAAAAAATCAACCTATCTAGACGTCACACCACTACCACAATGCGCATCCGGCTGGGTCACGGCTGTTAACCTTTACATCTTTATAGGTTGAAAGTTCAGCCATCTCCATACTGCGAAGATCACTCAGCTGAAACTGCAAACCTCAACCATGCACTACTAGGATATTCACACTATGACAGACTACGTCGCAAGTATCTTAAGGCCTTGATCAGAGCAGGAATTCCTCAACCTACATCTGTGATGGATCTGTTTTGACAGCTGACCACAATGGTCTATGTAAGTGTTGCCCAGTTTCTTCAAGAAACGGATATCCACTTGTAAATCAGACTGTAGTTCCTCACTTCTCTTGTTAAATGGGTAACGTCAAAGGCCAATACATGATATTTAAGAAACTATCAAGGCAATAGCTGCAACGGTGAAAGGATAAATAAATATAGTCGTCGAAGTAACACACAGATAGCATTCCTGGACCAAGAAAAGGGATAATTCTTTACTATTACGAGATTTATAACAATGTTTCTAGTAGCACATGGTTCAACTATATTGTTCGTGTGACACTCATAGCGCGTAACGCCATTATGTTTTCGGTGCGGAAGTGTAACACTCGCTTACGAATGACGTACCCAGACGTGTATTCGTCTGCGTTCCACTTCCGACAGTTGCTGACCCGTTTGTTTACTTTCCCTCCTCGTCCTATGAAGTACATAAGTAATTTTTTTATATCCTATCACAAAAAATGTTGCAGTAAAATAAATGAGAGAACTAATATGAGGGTTGTCCAGAAATTAAGTTCTGATCGGACGCTAAATGGAAACCACAGTGAAAACCCGATGAAGTTTTGCACAGATGTGTTCGGTACTGTCTCTAGCAAAACCGTCGATGCCATCAAGACGCTCTTTTCAGTTGTGAGCGCACTGTGAGCGACTAAATGTGCCTAGAGCAACGATGTCTCCCGCCAAGTAGGAGTTCCCGTTGAGAAGCTTTCGCCTTAATGAATGCAGCCCACCTAACACAACTGCCACGCGTATTCCTTCTTCATGGCAATTCTCAGCCACACTCTGCAAGGGCAGTGAAGACGCTCCTGCAGCCTTTTCTATGGGAAGTGTTCGATCACCCACAACTCAGCCCTAATTGGCTCGTCCTGAGTATCATCTCTGTTCACATGAAACACTGGATACGAAGACAACACTTGGGCGCAGGCTACGCGCTATAGACCAGCGTAGAGAATTATCGGAAAGCACAGGCGGCTGCCTTCTATGACGATAGTGTTCGAAATTTGGTATAACGCTCCGACAAATGTTTAAGTCGGAGCGGTAACTATGTAGAGAAGTATCTGGAAAGTGTAGCTAACTTTTGCAAATAAAATGTTTCTGATTTTCACTGTGGTTTCCATTTAGCGACTGATTGGAACTTACTTTCTGGACAACTCTCGTAATAAAGTCACTATATTTTTATAAAGAAAGAAATCATAACACTGGCTCCCAACTAGACAATTAGATACATTTAGTCAAGCTCTTTTCTCTATAATTCGATTCAGTACCTGTTCACTGTTTATTCATTCTACCCATCTAATCTTCACGTGTCTTCTGTTCCACCACATTTCGAAAGCTCCTGTTCTCTTCTTGTCTGAACTGCTCATCATCCATATTTTAGTTCATAAAAGACATGCCAATAGTTAAATTCTTACGATGGTAACAAATTCCTCCTTTTCAGAAAAGCTTTTTTTGTTATTATCGGTCTGCGTTTTATTTTGTAGCTCCTTTTCAGAAAAGCTTTTTTTGTTATTATCGGTCTGCGTTTTATTTTGTAGCTCAAACAGCAAATCTCGTCTACCACATTTTGTTTCTCAGTTTGTAATCTCGTTCCCTCAGCATCGTCTGACTTAATTTTCCCATACCCCATTAACCTCGTTTTCCTGTTGTTGGTGTTCATCACTTAACTTGTTTTCAACACACTATCCACTCTGTTCAACTGATCGCCCAATCTCTGACAGAACATCAATCATCGATGAGCCACCGAATATTAATTATTTCTTCTCCTTGAAGATTAATTCTTTTCTAGAAGTCTCCTAGGTTTCATTTAGTGCTAGCGATAATTACAGACTTAATAATATGGAGGATAGACCACAGACATGCATTGATAAGCCAAAACATTATGACCCCTGACCACAGCGATGTTGGATGCAGTCTGGTGGCAATGCGGGCACTAGCGGTAGCAAAATAATGTAAGCGCAGCAAACACGTTTGGGGATAACCCTAGCGCATATATAGGCTGCAAATGGGGAAATACATCGAGATAAGCGATTTTGACAAAGGTCTGCGAACGAGTATCTCGAAAACGGCGAAGCTGGTCAAATGTTCTCGTGCTACTGTCGTGAACGTCTACGGAAAGAGGTTGAAGGACAGTGAAATTACCACTAGGCGCTAAATGGTTGGACGTCCACGACTCTTCACAGAACTTGAGGTTCGGAGGCTTGTTTTCTCTGTAAAGTAGGATAGATGTTGATGTAACGGCTCTTCGGGTGAATCACATATTGGTTCAAAATGGCTCTGAGCACTATGGGACTCAACTGCTGAGGTCATTAGTCCCCTAGAACTTAGAACTAGTTAAACCTAACTAACCTAAGGACATCACAAACATCCATGCCCGAGGCAGGATTCGAACCTGCGACCGTAGCGGTCTCGCGGTTCCAGACTGCAGCGCCTTTAACCGCACGGCCACTTCGGCCGGCAATCACATATTGCTCCGTCGTTTGTATACATCTGTCATTACGTATAATTCTTTGCATGACTGTTTCATAATTTGAAAGGTGTTTTCACGAATACATGGAAATGAAATTTTTTTCATGCTTCTCTATGAACACAGTTCATTTTTTGTTTTCTTTTCCAATAGGAAATTGAATAATGGATACTTGGGCGATGTCAGGTCTGTCAACTAGTAACTCATAAAATACACACCACGCTTTGTGCATAGTAGAATAACAAATCCAACATACGCTTGAGAATAGAAAGGGTACGAATAGAGTAGAGGGAAATGAAACGTTCGTGTGGCATAGTCGGTCGGGAGTCCTCAAGAGTTCAGCCGCTTCCTGCAAGTCCTTTTATTTGACTCCGCTTCGGCGAGTTGTACATCTGTGATGATGCAATGATGATTGATGATGAGGACCACACATACACACACACACACACACACACACACACACACAGTCCACGATCCGGCTGGGAATCGAAATTGGGACCTCTTGATCGAGAGTCAACAGTGCTAACCACAAGACCACGAACTGATAATAATTGAGAGAAACCACATTTAAGCAATATTTATAATGTATATGGCAACGATTTTACAGGCTTTAGTCTTCTGAATATCTCCTATAAAATGTCTGCAAAACTGTCGATAAATTGTACTCAGGATATGACTGAATGCATCTTTTTGGTGACCCAGAATTAATTTCACCAGAAGAAAGCACGTATTAAGTACGGTGTGCTCTCACCGAAAGCATTGTGAATGACAGAGAACCTGCCTCCCACTATACGTACTCTTCATCTCTGACCTAAAAGCTTTAGAGCGAGCCGCATCGACTACATTAGTCAAAAGAGAATTTCGAAACCACATAACTAGAGTAACACAAGCTTGGTTGACACAGCAGTCAAAATGATTTAAATTTCAATTAGAGAGACAGATTCTATTTCAGTCTAATCTTCCAACGACTGTCATAGTCTTTTCGTTAAACTCTCACTTTCTTGTGTAAACATTACTACGACGAACATAAATAAGTCAGAAACATGCTAAAGTAGTAAAATAAAGTCGAGGAGCTGTATAAAAATTCATTCTACACAGTACATTTTTGTAGTATATACAGCTTACTACCAAAATGAGACAACTTCTACCTTAACTGAAAGATGATTAACTAATGCAATTATCAGTGCAAATCACCACAAATCTTAAATGGTGAAAACTGCTCCTGAAAACATTTTATGAAAAAAGCTGTAATGATGTGAAAGTATGGCATACTTACAGCGCTTATAAATGGCATTCCTTCGCCGATGGTATCACGCTGATAAGTGTCATTATTACAACGGCATTGTAGTAACCATCACACAGGTCACCAAATTAGCGTTCCGCCAACCTCTACCAAGCGGCGCCGCCGCCAGCCGTAACAACCACCAAGGCGCTATTTACAGTACGCGTGCCCATCCAGCTACCAGCAGACATCAGACAGTCGAGCTATTGAGCCGCCGTGCGCCTGCCTGGACCATTTAATCATTCAACATTTCCTGGGAGAATGTTCGTTCGTCAACCACCACTCGTCCGTCAAGGTCTTGAGTTTGATAATGGCCTGTTCCGCCCCGACCCGCTGCTAGCGTTAGTACTACCATTACAAACTGCCGTTCTGAGCAGCCCAGAACAGTGGGAAGTGACAGTCAGACACCATCGAGTCAGGAGCAACATCATCTGACATAGGGTTGTGCTGCCACCCGGGCTGATGCCAGAAGGTGGCAAACTATGTTCACAGTATGTGGACACCTTTTCATCTATGAGAAGGTACTGTAAGTTCTGTTGACAATAAAGAGCTCAAACACAACTACTGGCGAATATCTGAATGGAGGCATATTTCCATAAACACTGTTTTTGAGGTATGCCAATAAAGACTTCACATATCCTCGTTAAATCATGATCTGTAGTCAGGAAACAGGGCACAGAGAACAAGGTATATTTCAGATTTGTAGCTACCACGCACAGAAATACAAATAACTATGGTGATCCGTCGACAGTCAAGGTCATATAACAGTTGATCACAGGCGTTCCAGATGATGAACCAGAGACAGAACCAAATAACGTTAGCAAATGTTCATGTGAGAATCCAATGATGTGTTGAGCACTTGTTCTTTTGGCACTTGATGCTGACACAGAAAAGTCAAAAGGCATCACAATAAGCTCCTAGTTCAAACCTCGGTTAGCGCATATGATGGCACGTGGTTGGCAGATGTCCAGGGGTGCGGCTCGCCCATGAAGCCGCTGTTAGTAGGAGCTGGCCTGCACTGTGGTCTGCATTAAACCTGTTACCCATGCTGCATCCACGGCAACGACTGTGCATGCTATGCAAGTACACTGACTGAATCGGGGGCACACCACAGTTTGAATCTGAACCATCTGAGCGCGTAGCAGCCGCACAATTGTGATCAACACAGGAATAGCTTCCCACCCTTCCAGTAGCAGTCTTAGAAACTCCAACTGCTAGCAAACTAGATATTACATATAACAGTCGTCAATCAATTCTCAACAAACTGTATTCTTTTTACCAGTTGGTTACTATAACAGCAAATTATGTGGTCTTGACATCTCGTATCTTACGACTACGCGATAACAATTCGGAAGGCACAACACAGAATTTACAAAAGTGGTTCAAATGGCTCTGAGCACTATGGGACTTAACTGCTGAGGTCATCAGTCCCCTAGAACTTAGAACTACTTAAATCTAACTAACCTAAGCACATCATACACATCCATGCCCGAGGCAGGATTCGAACCTGCGACCGTAGCGGTCGCGCGGTTCCAGACTGTAGCGCCTAATACCGCTCGGCCACTCCGGCCGGCTACAAAATTTACAGTCTGTAACAAAATTAGAGGGCCACAAAAATGTATTTCGCCTGGCAACCAAGCAAACACGCATTATCTAACAATTGCATGATAATTATTGAAACACGTCATCCCATACAGCTATCAACCATCTCATAAGATGTTAACGCTTAGCGGACTGTACTGCTACAACGCGGCAAAACTGACTGAACCACACGTTACAATAAATTTTAGCACATAAAAGCTGAAACAGTGAAAATTGACCAAGCCAAGCCAAATAAAGTGAGTAAAATACGCCCAAGCGACATTAAAATTATGAATAAATATTTTTTTTAATGTTTCAGTAATAATTGGTTAGTATTATAAATTTACTTGAATGGCACTCCATCATCCATGTATTTCAATGAAAATTACCTTAAACAGTTTAAGAGGATTCCAAGTACTACGCTAATTTGTGAAACTGTACCTCATTGATACTCGAAATATAATCACAGTATAGCATCAAGATCTTATGCTAGATAACAATGTTCTAGGAAAGTGGAAATCCTAGCATACATTAAAATTATAAAAGCAGGTGTATTCAAGTAAAGATAATTATTCACTGGGACTGTTACACAAACCTACAGCCGAAGCCATTGTTATCACACAGATAGTGATAAAGCTGACGCATACGATTTTACTATTATTTCAACGTGTGAAGACGTTCATTTTCCACAAACGCTCCTAGCTCGTTGACACACTCTGATTAGACACAGTGACATGCGATACTTTGTCGTGAGCCTTTTCACAACAAAATAACTCATTGCGGTTTACATAGGGCAAAGACATTGAATACATGCAAATTACGAAAATAAATGCTCATATCCACTTTCAAGCGCTATTTCCTCTGTCTCAACTTTATAATCACTGGAAATGTGTGGAATGACACTTCACACAGGTGTTTTGTTAGCTTTTCGAAGGATTTTGAAAATAGCTCCATTCCTGAGAATACTATGTACTTCGACATCACATATCCTACTGATACAAATTGCATACAGATTGATAGTATAGATGATGACAAGGTCAAAAAATAACATATTATTTTAAAAAATTCCATGCATAGTTTATACCTACAGAAAATGTTAACTGGAATGTGTAAGTCAAAAGAAGAGAGACAGAAATTACTTCATGTGTAACAGTCTTCGTGGTGTGTTTCATGTGCTATTTGAAATGATTAGAGTGTGTGCCAGCACCAGTTTTCACTCTCTTCCTTGTCTCATTGTTGTAAACAACAGTATGAAAACAATATTGCACAATACACCCACTTATTGTAATAATTTGCAAAGCACACTCATTTATTCATGCAATTGAATAAATCATTAAGAAGGCAATACTTCTATTCAGTGCATTGCAGTTGGTGATCCTAATTTACTTTTACTCCAAATGCAACAACAAATACCAGTACTTTTAAATAGAGGTGTCAGGTTTTGTATGGGCGCTACTGGATGGATGGTGAATCATTTCTCTGCTGCGAAGATAGCACTGGCGTTTCAAGTTCAAACGGTGCTTGTGGAGAATAGAAACCAGTCATCAAGATGTCAACGACTGGGTTAAACTCTAAGCTAGTGGAGAGCTGATACAAAACTGCGTAAGTACAGCATGTGTTGCAGCAGCCAAATCATCTGCTAGTCAAGGTCTCATATCTTGGTTTACTTTGCAGTCTGCAACTGAGGTATTGAGACAGCAGCAACCTCCCTATCCCAGGCCGTGGGGTGCAACTGGCAGCTGGGAATGAATAATGACTTCACAATGGTTGCTAAATGGATGGATAATCCAGTTCTGTGGGCATTGTGCGGTTGCTCCTGTTTTGGACTGTATCGTATTTTCTGAATTTTACATTACTAAAGTCAACAGACACCATATGTAATTTGCTGGGTTAAGCAGCGCTGCAGAATATGATGGCAGCGAGTAGGGAGCTGTTTCCCATGAAGTACAAAGACAATGACAAGTGGAACATGTGACATTGTAGTGAATCATGGGTGCGAGGAGAAGTACATGAGCCTTGGGAGAGAATCTTTCATGGCAGTGAATACATTGGGGAACTACAAATGTTCTGGCGTGAAACTCAGATTTTTCTTCATTAAATATTAGTTACACAAGTCTATTTTTGAAATAGCAAATACTAGAATGAGCCTACAGATCATCAGGGCTTTAATACCATAATATCACTAAGCAGTAAACCAGATAATTCAGTAAATGAATGAATATTGTCATATTACCAAAGATTTACAAAGTGCTACAGAATTTTACACTATAAGGAAGAGATTTCGACCACGTACCAATAGGATCCTGTCGTTCCATGACAGTCAGTATCATGCTCTCGAATTTTACTGGCATTTTGAGAGGAATTGTTCCAAAATTTTAAACTGTTACTATTTTATGATGTTTTCTAATAACAGATTGTAATGGCTGGCTGTAACGTATTTCAAGTCGATTAGTTATCCACATGTCCAATTATAATCACAGGTTGCCTGCTTGCACCTTCTGTAGCACGGTATGCTACAAGAACTCTTTTGAGGAACACATTCATGAGAGATTCACAGAAGACTTGTAGGAGAAAGTCCTATTCATCAATTCATTAAGGTAACCCACGAAAGAGTTAGTTCAATTAGAACCCTCTTGGGTCAGAAGCCATGACCAGTTATAATGTATGCCACTTGTAGCCCTTTTTATGGAATTGTGGGTAAATTTTTTATATCACTTTAGCACAGTTAGGGGAGTTTGCACTGTTCAGTTACCATGGTCTCTGATTCAATGCGTTGGTGGATGGATGTGTGTGTATAAATAGTGTCTCGGCGTATGTTTATTTTAGTGCTGCCAAGAGTCACATAATGATATTTATGCAGTGCTGATTCGAAACTATATACGTTTGTTTCAGCGATGTTGTTAGTTGTGAAGCAACAGTAGGTGCTAAAGAGTGCTGCACTATTATATAACATATAGATGCCATATATGTTAATACTGTCACCACAACGAATAAATTTTTGTTTGTAGACTAACAGCTTATTTCTCAACTTGTTATATCAAGTGAATAAGAGGAAAAAATATTGGCCTTCAATGGTTACTTAATTCATTGCTTTAAGTTTGCTACTTATTAAAAATGACATTGCTGGTATGTGTTTCGACAGGAATTATAGTATTGCCCAGTATTCTTCTTCAATGGCAGCTATAGAAGTACCTCCCCTCGAAGTATGCGCCCTGCAGAGCTAGTTTGTAACTTGCCCTCTGGCCATAGAAAGCAGATCCACCGTCCACGATGTTTACCCCTGCCGCTGGGCAAGCCCGCAGCCCTCTGCCCTCTGGCCGCCAGGACTGCTGACGGCGCGCTACTCGACTGTCCATTGTTCGCCGGCAGGTGGCTATTGTTCCCGGAAGGCCGTGCCCTCACCCCCGACCTCAGCACTTCCTCCTGCTCCCTTCCCTTACCACCGCCCCCGCAGCGGGTAGTTCGGCGATTGGAGGCAGGGGTCAGCAAGGACACTGGTTCCTAATTAGAACCGCTAGCTACCAGTTGATCAAAGAAACGGCACAGTCCTTCTTCTCGCACAACTTCCTTTCAGGAACACAGCCCCCTGGATTACACTGCGGTTTCCAAACAATGTTGGTTTGTTTTCTGTATGTCTGTCTAAATTCGCAACCATATTGAAAGTAAATCGAAGTATGCTTTACAATATAGCTGCATGAATGACAAGAATGACAGTGGAGGTTGATCAACAGCTGTTCATATTGTCACGTCCGAATATTCAGAAAAAATACGCATATTTCAGACTTTTCAGAGGTGATAAATATTCAATGAATGGTCTAAGATAAATGACCTACTAATCACCATAATACTCATACAAAAAATATGCTGTTATGTGCAAGCATGTACAAAAAATGCACAGTACCATGAATAACGTGACCTAACAATATTAAATGAGATAAAATTTCTTTTGTAAAATAAATTAGTAAGGCAGTTCATGATAATGAACTATTTGCTTAAAAATAACATGCACATGAGAAACAAACAAACCTATGTAACGTGATGTTGCAGTACGCTCTTTATTAACATTATCAGAACATTTTCTTCAATTTATCAGTTGTGAATTGAAATATACAATTACTAGAGTGAGGAAATTTTAATATAAAAACAATTTCCTATTGCCAACCAACAAAGCTATGCACTTCAGATGACACAAGTGGAGCACACGTAAAATGGACAGTATCATTTGAATGTATATCTGGTCAACAAAATCGCTGAAATTGAATACAATGGGCGATGACCTTCGTTTATTTCTCACGTCTTTTCTATTTTATATTTTATTAGACACTTCTATCTCCACTTTATCACAAATAGCTTATAATTTATTCACTGTTTTTTCCACTTCTTCAGTCAACCTGACTATGGCGCTTCTGATTGTTCCAAAGCAGTTACGGCAGCTGTAATAAATCCAATATTTGATTTTATATACGAACGTTTGCCTGAAATTTCCGCATTATAAATGAATTCTTGGGATATTCCTGTTATCGAATGAATAAATGATGCTTTTCACAACTCTGAAGCTCCGGCATTGATCGAGGACCTCCATCTTGACAAATTTGAAATATCTGGAGCTAACAACTTAAATGCCGCAACACGCGAAGGTACTTTTAAAAACACGTTTTTGACAAACGCAATAAATTTGCTAAGAATATCTTCTGCAACTTCGTGCATGGTGTTAGCTAAACATGTCACTTGCACCATTTTGCTGTATCATGCTATTAGTGAATCGGAAGCTTTGATGGCAGAAAAACGCCGCAGCCGTTACGAATAATAATTCATTGTCATGCTTAACGCCTTGGGCCATATGGTATCCATAGATTTATCGCACAGTTTACTAATGGTGGAAGAATTTACTTTTTGTAAATGTTCACAGTTTGTTAGAACTCCCTGCACCATCTTCTTCCAAAGTTCCCACAGTGACATTTGCTATACATCTTCCCATAGAGTCTGTGGTTTCATCAGCTGATACGCTGCATTTTTTTTTCTTTTTCATAGTGTGGTGTGTCGTAGTCCTTTCTTAATGCTGAAAGATTAGGAAGAGATTTTCCTGTGTATTTTGCTGAGAATTCGCGAAATTTTGGATGTTTTAGTTTACTTAAGGGAATTTCAGCACAAAGGAGAGTACGAAGTTCTTGACAGAATACTGAAGAAGATTGGCGGGATTCCTCTAGGAGCATTTGCTATAGTTTTTTTTTTTTCCATTTTCAGTCCGTTGTACTTTCACGTCTGTGTCTTTCTGTTTCCACATGCCGCTAAATGTTAAATGACTTCTCCGTGGTTACTATTACAATGCAGAGTGCACAGATTACTATATACTATGAAGAGCCAAAGAAACTGGTACAGATGCCTAATATCGTTTAGTACCGCTGCGAGCACACAGACGTGCCGCAACACGACGTAGCATCGTCTCGACTAATGTCGGAAGTAGTGCTGGAGGGAACTGATACCTTGAATCCTGCAGGACGTCCATAAATCCGTAAGAGTACGAGGGAGAGGAGATCTCTCCTGAACATCATGTTGCAAGGCATCCTAGGTATGTTCAATAATGTTCATGTCTGGGGAGTTTGGTGGCCATTGGAAGTGTTTAAACTCGGGAGAATGTTCCGGGAGCCACTCGGTAGTAATTCTGAACGTGTGGCGTGTCGCATTGTCCTGTTGGAATTCTCCAAGTCCGTCGTAATGCACAATGGACATGAATGGATGCAGGTGATCAGTCAGGATGCTTACGTACGTGTCACCTGTCAGTATCTAAACGTATCAGGGGTCCCATATCACTCCAACTGCACACGCCCACACCGTAACACAGCCTCAGTATATTAATCGTAGCTACGCTTTCGATACCAATCACATTTACAGCAACGCAAATAAAATCCATTTGCCTATACACGTGGTAATTCAGATCCCAGTATTAATGCCACAGCGTTTTAGAAGTGAGAGCATTAAGAAACACTTCGGCTAATTAACGTTTTCTGGCTGTGGTGAGTCTAATGGAGAATTCTAAACATTGTAGAATATGTTTGGCAGTAATGCCGCCGTTTATTTCCTGGGGTGGTTCAGAATTATCGTACTAAATTTACTCAATAATAACAGTATTTTGTGATTTCGATAAACATCTCGAATGATCGTCACATAAACGGTGACATAAAGGTAGAAAATTCATTTTTTTTTTTAATCCAGAAAGCTCTATGCAACAGAATCTGCAGAATATTTTGCCATTTTCATTGCGAAATTGCCGGTTTATTCATGTCTGGGGTAATAATAGAGGGCTGTTTGCCTGGGTTGTGTGCTAGTGTAGTGAAAGGTATTAGCTACTGCAAGGGAGGTCTGGTTCGTTTTCGGTTTTAAATCTCGATGGAGGCAGACAGAATTTCATACTTCTCACTGCCTACTTTTTCCGCTTCTGTCAATAACTGAATTGACTTAAGTTTGTCAACGAATGATTTTTAACAGAACTTCGTTATGCACACTTTCATGGTAGTTCAGCACTGGTAATCCAGTGTGACTGGTCTGAACGTTGACACAGACCGTTTCTTGGCCGA
The DNA here is from genome assembly GCF_023898315.1 of Schistocerca nitens. Taxonomy (NCBI): domain Eukaryota; kingdom Metazoa; phylum Arthropoda; class Insecta; order Orthoptera; family Acrididae; genus Schistocerca; species Schistocerca nitens. The sequence continues at coordinate 603,889,310 of NC_064614.1, read as the reverse complement.
ATGCGCGTAATATTTTGCTAATTCGTAACGATGTGGGGTACATTGTCTTACTAAAACAGTTGTGTTATCTCGATAAGCTGAAATTCATTTTTATTAGTACAGTTCATACTTATTAGAGTTTCTTCTTTCATTTATATCTTATATTTACGTGTTTAACACACTAATCAGCGTTAATATAGTCTTACACATGATTAAAAACAGTCTGACAAAGTTCGGATAGTTTTTCAATTTCACGCCTGTGCATAGTATGTTGGTAGCACTTCGTCGTCTTGCCTGTTATGCTGTGTAGCAGACTTCAAAACTGTGTGGATCAGCATAACACAAAGGCGAGGGGTCTCGCTCGTTTTGTCCACAACCGTACCAGTATGGAGTATAATAGCCCAGAGCCATTTACACATCAGAAAATCCTTTCCCCATTACGTACAAAGGTGGGATGCTATTCCAACACTGGAGCGCCTCGGAAACACTGACGATTTAAGTAAGGGAAAATCCTGAGGGCGGAGGTGTGAATTTAAGTTTATGTTAGGGAGGGCAGTGGACTATGGTAGACCGTGCAACTGTGTTAACCCCAATGCCAGGGTGGTGTAGTGGAAAACACATCTGCCTAATAAGCAGGTGATCTGGGTTCAAGTCCTGGCCTTATCAGACAATTTATTCATTTCTTCAGCTTCTATCCCTGTCAGTGATGAAGTTCAGATCCAATATGTCTCAAGGAAAATATAATTCCATAATTCTTTGGTGTTCATGGATGTCAGAGACCATGGCTCCAAAGTTGTTTTCTTTCGCGATATTCATCCACTCATTCCAGTAGAGCACTAATGCAATTTAAGTAATTAGATGGCCTTTAATTTCTGCTGATAAGTGCGGCTTAGAAAAAGGTGTTGGTTTTTCACAAAGTATTCTGACAATGTCTGTGTTTGAAGGGGATTTCAAGATGATTGTCACAGTCTTCGGCTGATAAGCAGCCTTTTTTTGTGAATACGACACCAGTACAAGGATGGGGCACTGAGTTCGGAACCTGTGGCCAGTCAGCCATAGAATCACAACTAGCAGTAAACAAATTGCTTCACTTCCATTAACTGACCCACCTCGCACATCAAATTTGAATTAATGATATTCATAACAGCGCTGATCATTGATTGTAAATACTTGAAAAAATATAAAGCTGTTATTTTTATACGATCACAAATGTGAAATGTAATGGAGAACGGTATATCTGGGAACCTATGAATAAATGTTAATTACAAACATTTACTGTATTTAGAATCCTAATGTAAGTATTGTAGTTGAAATGAAGAATGCAAATAACATCTTCTTAGTATAACTGGTGTTAGGATTCTATAAATAGGTTGGATGCAACACAACCGCCAAAGTTCATTAACTTCATACTCCTCTAAATTACTTGCTTAGCCACTTCGATGATTATACGGATGAGCATGTCTGTATTTATGACGGCTGACGTTTGTTGGCAGTTGAAAAGAGACAAACAGACGAACACCGAAGACATCCTTATTTGCTATAGAATGCAACACAAGGACATCGACCAAGATCGAAGTTTGTATTATGAGCTCTACATTACCGGCAGTAAGTCTTCTCTGGCAGGTGCGAAAACAGGTGCACGAGCACCTAAAGTCACTTTCTTCACAAGTCGGCCGACGGCAAGAGTTCTAAAGATGAAGTGTCACTAGTCTTGTCTACAGAGCTCCTCGCAGAAAATTTGTTTCGTTACACCATTACATTCGTTGTTATTATCACTGGGACTTATCTAGTCAGCAGGGATATTTATTGTCACTCTCTTTCCGAACTGTACTTGGTGTTAAATGTTGCACACGGTGATTCCAAACAGCTCAAACCTGTAGATCTGTGAAGATGTGTGGACACAGGCGGGCACGCAATTAATGAATAAGCGCCATGTTGTTGAGGTGGCGTTCAGTCGGAAGACTGGTTTGATATAGCATTCCACGCAGGTCCGTCCTGCGCAAGCCTCTTCATCTCTGCTTAGCTACTACAGCCTACATCCATTTCAACATCATTACTGTATTCAGAAATGTTATGGTAGTTATAGTACACCATCATCCGGCCCCTCTGACTCTTTGTGACCACGTTGATACTGAGGATCAGATATACTTTCCGTATAAAGTCCAAACCATCAGCTAAACTGAAGCTTCTTATCGCCTGTGGTGTGTACAGTGGCAGTAAATCATCTCCCAAACCTGTCTCTTACGAGTAAAATCAGTAAGTACAGCTGATGGCGTCATCCTTACTACATACACGAATATTAAGGCAATATGCTACAAAATACTCATCTTTGCACATCTGTTGAGAGTACCATTCAGTAAGTAACATTGAGTAACACCGCAGCCGAGACTGCCACACCCTGAACGTTTTAATGTCGTTAAATCATGTCAAGACATTGATCTTCATGTCTGTCCCTGTCTTCAGAGTCGTCCCTCTCCAGATTATCCAGTCTCTGAAGAGGACTTCCTGCGACGACACGCTGTTATGTTTCGATTTGGTCCCAAGCGTGATAAGCTGGTTTCATATCAGCAGATACCGCACGCCATTCCATTCTATTGATTCCTCCCGCCTGGAGGAAGGCGTTCGCTAGAAGGGCTCGTAACGTACATTATCGTCGTCAAATACGAGCGCTCCACTAAAATATTGACTGTATGTCTGTACGTTGCGCTATAAGACACAATCCCTATACTGGACAGCCCAAGAATTGTCGTCGATAGCGACTGTAGGCATCCTGCAACCTGCATCATGCTGGCCGAAAACAAGGCGGAGCCTTTCAACCCATGGATCAACATCCCCAAGATGTGCAATAGAACATGTCCGAGTCGACATTCTTCTAAGACACTCAACAAGCGTCAGACAGACCCTGCATTCGTCAGTGAAGAGAGTCTGATGTCATTAATCCTGATTAAATTCTCCAGCTGTTCCCGTGATCACCTTCCTTGCGCACCACGGTGGTGGCAGACGTGCTGTTTAGAGAACCCGCAGAGGCCATTAGACAACAGGGGGATCATTGGGCACTGTTTAGGTCGAATCAGCTCTTGCAATAGCCTCGTGACAGGCTGCAAAGTACCAACGACCCACCTTTTGTAAGAGGGTAATCCCAAAAGTAAAGTCTCATATTTTTTTATAAGTACAGAGCTCTGTTTGTGTGGCAGTTGGTCACACTGTTATGAAAAGTGATCCACGCGCTGTGTGTAAACATGCGCACGCCGCGCTGAGGCACTCAGTCTTGGCTTGGCAGCCGTTGAGAATGGAGCTACCGTTGAATGTTACCTCCAAGTGCGAATTGCGCGCAGTTATTCGGTTTTTGAACGCAAAAGGCACAGCACCGACTGAAATTCATCGCCAATTGACGGAAGTGTACGGCGAGTCGTGCATGGAAGTCAAAAATGTTCGTAAGAGGTGTAGAGAGTTTTCAGCTGGTCGGAACGAAATTCACGACGAACGAAGGAGCCGGAGACCGTCAATTTCTGAGGAGACAGTGTTGAAGGTTGAGCAAAGCATGCGTGAAGATCAGCGGATCACCCTGGATGATCTCTGCACGTTGGTTCCCGAGGTTTCCCGAAACACCGCTGACAGAATTTTAACGGAAACATTGAACTACCGGAAGGTGTGCGCAAGATGGGTGCCACGCATGCTGACTCTGGACGACATGCGACAACGAGTTGATAATTCCCGCGCGTTTCTCACTGCCTTGCAGCCGAACAGGACAACTTTCTGAACTCAATTGTCACGGGTGACGAAACCTCGGCATACCACTTTACACCTGAGACCAAGCAATAATCACGCGATATACTTCTTCGCGAAAGGTGCGGAAATTCAAGCCGACACAGTCTGCGGTAAAGTCATGATAAACCGTTTTTGGTGTCGGAAAGGGATATTGTTGGTCGACTTTATGCCCACTGGGACCACAAGTAAAGCTGACAGGTACTGTGAGACTCTGAAAAAACTCAAACGGGCAATTCAGAACCGGAGAAGAGGAATGTTGAGCAAAGTCGTACACATTCTCCATGACATCCCTCTCCCACACATCGCTCGGCAAACCGTTGCTCTCCTGCAACAGTTTCAGTGGAATATAATCACCCACCCACCCTATAGTCCTGACTTGGCGGCCAGTGACTATCACCTGTTCCTTAAGTTAACAGAACATTTGGCCGGAAAGTGATTCAGCTCCGAAGACAAGGTGAAAGAAAAGGTTCATAACTTTCTGAACAGCATGGCGGCCAGCTGGTATGACATAGGCATACAAACACTGCCACAGGGTCTACAAAAATGCATCGACAGAAATGGTGATTATCTCGAAAAATAGCTAAATGTTCAAGCTGTAAACTGATGTGAACCATTGTAGAAATAAACAGGTCTATGTACTTATAAAAAAATAGTCCTTACTTTTGGGATTACCCTCGTAGACAGCGGCCATCAGTTGGCGAAGTTCGCCGCTGACGATTACTAAGAGCCAGATCTCCTCTGCTCAGTGTTTCACGACACCAGCTGAATGCTCAAATGACGCCCCTGCAGTGTACGGCAATCTGGCGGGCAATTTCGCGTACTGACACTCCCTCTCGAGGTAAAGCGGCATTGCGCGCACAGTTAAATTTAAAATTATCCTCGATATTGATAGTGTAGAGCAGACACACTGCCCCGCCCACGATGACAACACGCTCTACAGAACTACTGTCGGAAGGAAGGTTTACTATTATCTCCGTCGCACAGATCATAACAGTTTCCTGTAATCAAAAGAATATTAGAGATTTTCGATTAATAAAACGCAAGCTACGCAAGTTGTGAAGTTAGCACACAATTCTGAGAAGCTAATTCCAATGGACTGGGCTATTGTATTCTTTTTATGTAATTAGGACTTTGATTGAAACTGGTCCATTTGCAAATTGCGTCCTTTGGTTTTCAGGGGGTCGCAGTGTGTGTCAGCTGTTGCTCCATTTTGCTCACTTTTATGCCTCCTGGAGAACTGTGTCATTCGCTACAGGCCCTCATTGAGACTAACGGCTTCGCGGACAGATTTGACTGGACTCGGCAGGTGTGGCTTAGCCAGCACGAGCGCCCAGGGGCCCGGGCGAGGCCTCCGGGCGGCGCTAAATCCGATAACAGCGCGCGGCCGCTAATCCAGCTGTCAGCGCCCACTGCTTACACCCGACACAGGCGGCTCTCCGGCCAAACACTGGCTGCGGCCGGCGCGCCACGCCCCGACACCTGTTCCATGCACGGCTACCGGCGGGAGCCCGTAACGGGCACGCCTCACTCGCTCGCAGCCCGCCTACCGGCTGTTCTAGGCGAACAGGGAAAGCAGTGGATTGTGCTGCCCTGGAGTAATCGATTCCTGTGGAGACTGGCGTATGACGAGCAGCTACACTAACGTAAAGACGTTTGATTCCACCGTTTACTTATGCAGAGTGTGGACCAAAAATGGAAACGCCGCTACAAATTCACGCCTGAACATAAATGCAGAAGCTAGCCAACTTTACAGGTTCCACTATTGTATTTGGCCACGAACCGCTCTTGCGCAGTGTCCTCAATACGTTGCAGGCGCCAATCGCGCCCATCTACATCTAAATCTACATCCATACTACGCAAGCCGCCTGACGGTGTGTGGCGGAGGGTACTTTGAGTACCTCTATCGGTTCTCCCTTCTATTCCAGTCTCGTATTGTTCGTGGAAAGAAAGATTGTCAGTATGCCTCTGTGTGGGCTCTACTCTCTGATTTTATCCTCATGGTCTCCTTGTGAGATATACGTAGGAGGGAGCAATATACTACTTGACTCCTCGGTGAAGGTATGTTCTCGAAACTTCAACAAAAGCCCGTACCGAGCTACTGAGTGTCTCTCCACTGGAGTTTGTCATCTCCGTAACGGTTTCGCGATTACTAAATTATCCTGTACGAAGCGCGCTGCTCTCCGTCGGAGCTTCTCTATCTCTTCTATCGACCCTACCTCGTACAGATCCCACACTGGTGAGAAATATTAAAGCAGTGGGCGAACAAGTGTACTGTAACCTACTTCCTTTGTGTTCGGATTGCATTTCCTTAGGATTCTTCCAATGAATCTCAGTCTGGCATCTGCTTTACCAACGATCAACTTTATATGAGCATTCCATTTTAAATCACACCTAATGCCTACTCTCAGATAATTTATGGAATTAACTGCTTCCAGTTGCTGACCTGTTATATTGTAGCTAAATGATAACGGAACTTTCGTTCTATGTATTCGCAGCACATTACACTTGTCTACATTGAGATTCAATTGCCATTCATTTATGTATATTGTGAATAGCAACGGTCCTACGACACTCCCCTGCGGCACACATAAAATCAGTCTTACTTCGGAATACTTCTCTCCACTGAGAATGACATGGGCGTTGATATGTATAATTGTGAGTGCGTTAGATCGGAGCTCACTGCATTCCTAAGCAAAGTGTTGGTACTGGTAACGTGGATGCTTTCGTAGCCAGGGAAGGAAAGTGTTTGGAATTTCAATGGGTTCCATAACGAATATTTATGCCACATACAGGGAAAGCGCAAAAAGATTATCCACCAAGCCGTAACGCGAACGGACATGTGTGTTGAGCGGTCGCGATGGACGGTCATTGAAGAGGATTGTGATGAAAAATAAGAGGATGGCAGCTGCAAAAGTCACTGCAGAACTGTGTATCGCACTCGCGAACCTGTCAGCATCGAAACAAAACGAAGGGGCCTCCATAAGCAAGGCGATCTGGAATTCCAAAATCAGTTATCAGCACTGCAAATGCCCGTGACGGAAAGACGTGGTGAAGAAGCCACAAAACCTTGAGTGTGGAGCAATGGAAGAAAGTTATTAGGTTGGATGAGTATTGTTTAAGCTGTTCCGAGCTTACGTTCAAACAGTGAACCATGCCGGAGACTCTGTGATGGTGTTTCGTGGACCCACGGTCACTCTGCAACGTCTCATTGGGCTGATCTGGTCCTTCCCACGATATAGTGTTTGTTCCCCAATTATGATGCTGTTCACAGACCTGGCATCGTCCAGGGCTGGTTTCGTGACCACGAGAATGAATCGTCACGGACCTCTGGCCACCACAGCAACTGGATCTCAATATTATTGGCCCTTTGTGGTCTTCCTTGGAGAGAACGATTCGTGATCGTTATCCACTTCCATCGTCGTTACCCGAGCTTGACTCTATTTTGCGGGAAGAATGGTATAAGATTGCCGTAAACGACACAGCAGCTGTATTTATGAGCTGCGTGTCGACTGAAAGTTGTTTTGAATGCCAGTAGTTTTCCAACACCGTATTGGGTATGGTAATGATTTGTGTTTCGTTGTTTTCATGTTTTGGTCCACCCCGTGTACACTTAATTGAATATCAAATAAATAGGGAGATCGAACAGTAGATGGGTGTGCTGCCGACTCATAATGTCCAACGGGCGCTATGAATACTATGAACCGATGAACCGACGGTACACCAGTGGACTGTACGATCAACAAATACGCTACTGAAAACCGAGGAATTATAAGTAAATAAGTAATTCATGGAATCTGTTTCATCATTTACATACCCTGTCATCCGTTGTAGACTTCCTATTATTGTAGGGTTAGTGTTGTTTTAACGTCTCGTCGACAACGAGGTCATTAGAGACGGAGCGCAATCTCGGGTTAGGGAAGGATGGGGAAGGAAATCGGCCGTGCCCTTTCAAAGGAACCATCCCGGCATTTGCCTGAAACGATTTTAGGGAAATCACGGAAAACCTAAATCAGGATGGCTGGAGACGGGATTGAACCGTCGTCCTCCCGAATGCGAGTCCAGTGTGCTAACCACTGCGCCACCTCGCTCGGTCCCTATTATTGTATTCTGCACTTAAACACATTATTACCACATTATTACCTTCATTTAAAATGAGATAGGACTGCTTGACTTGCTAACTCAAGCGGCTAATAAGCACACGTTATGGACTGAGGGTAAACTGAAGAAAGGCGAAACTAATGAACAACAATAAAAATGACATTCGTGATAAAATTAAAATCAAAATTGAGGACCATGAAACAGATGTATTGTAGAAATTCTGCTACCTTGAAAACTAAATAACACACCTCAGACAAAGCGAGGAGGACTTAAAAAGCAGACTAGCACAGGCAAAGAGTGCATTACCGGCAAAAGAAATCTATTAGTATCAAACATAGGCCTTAACCTGAGAAAGAAATTTTTAATAATATACGTTCTGAACACAGCATTTTGTGAAAATGAATCATGGACTGTGGAGAAACTGTAACAGAAGAAAATCTAAGCCTTTACGATGTGGTGCTATAGAAGAATGTTGAAAAATATGTGAACGGATAAGATAAGGAATGAGGAAGTTCTGCACCGAATCGGCGAGTAGAAGGACGTTTGGGAAACACGGACAAGAAGAATATAAGGGACAGAATAATAGGAACTGTGTTAAGACAGTAAGGAATAACTTCCACAAGGGAGCTGTAGAGAGCGAGAAATGGTAGAGGAAAACGAAGATTGGAATACATCCAACTAATAATTGACGACACTGGGTGCTAGAACCACTCTGAGATGAAAAGAATGGCGTAGGAAAGGAGTTCGTGGCGGGCCGCATCAAACCAGTCAGAAGACCAGAAGACGGACGACACAAAAAGAAAAAAAAAATACCAAAGCCCAGTGTGGCATCCATGTCTGGTAATGACAATTTCTTACACGAATGTGAAATTTTTAGAAAACTGAAATAGCTACGATTTTATTGCCCTTGCTTCAGGTTTTCTAATTGTTCATGACATGAAGAACGAAGAACGGTACTTTGCAACTGACATCATTTCTTTCACGAAATTAAACAGTTTCTACTGGAGCGGTACAGCTTCAAGGCTAACAGAAGCAATACCTGGCACGCTTACAAAAATGTTTCTGGTGTATCAGTTCAACATCACAACTTACGTGTATGCTATTTTAGCACATAATAAAAAAATATGACTACTGATTCATTACAACAGAGTAACTCATTTCATGCACGAAATAAGAAATATTACTGCTGCAGCAGTATAAGATTGCATTCCACTCTTTTTTATGTATCGCATTTATAGGCTACATCTTAGGAGGGTTGGAACTTAAATAGTGGCAAATATTTATTCACAACCGATACAAAAGAGTTACATGTTTGCACCTGTTACTGTCCTTCAAAGCAGTCACCAGCGTTGTGTAGAACCCGTTGCCAGCGATGTCGAAGTCACGCGGAACCAATCGTGATGCTTGATTTGATTCGGAAGATGAAGGAACCACTTTGTGGCATTCGCTTCAGAATTGTTCCAGAGATTCGACAGGCAGTAGACCGCTCCATTCGCAGCATCAAGAGAACAGGCTGTGCTAACGGTGTACTACGCCTTCGACATCGCTGGCAACGGGTTCTACACAACGCTGGTGACTACTTTGAAGCACAGTAACAGGTGCGAACAAATAACTCTTTTGTGTCGGTTGCGAATGAATAGTTGCCACTATTAAAGTTCCAACCCTCGTATTTACGTGGATTAACTACCTACCTTGATTCGTAACTTGTTCAAGGCACGATCAATGGTTGTGAGAACCTGAATGATGGTGTCATGAAGTCACTGAATCACCAGGTGGCAAGATAATAACCATCCTTCAGAAATCCATAGACATACACAAAGAAACGATGGTAAGAGGCAAACTGAAAGGATTGGCTTATAAGATATAGTTGATGTATCAGTGATTGATAATCACTTCTTAATATGGTTCTGAAGATGGCTTAAGGGGCTCCGGAAAGGCTCAAAATCATGAAAAGTTCAATTTTTACTTTTTTGCGTTTGCTGAATCTGCAGACTATTACCTTTTAATAGATATATAATTTATTCAATTCCGAAGACTACAACTATTTTTAAATTTTTTTTGAAATGTGTTCTACATGGGCGTGACCCACTGTGGCGCTGTTAAACTGCTGTCAAATGGTGTTATTATTAACGTCCGTGTTCATCAGGTACATTTTAGTGATGTGAGATAAAGTATGTGTTGCGGCTAACCTGTGATGGTTCAATATATATCGCTGGTGTGATTGTCGATTGTTTCATGTTTATTTACTCTGTCGTTATCTCGAAAATATTCGTAATTAATTCTGTTTCTTGAGTCTCTGTTTGGTTGAAGTATAATAATGAGTAAAAGTAAAGTTATTAGAAATCCTCTGAAGGCTTTTAAGAAAAGGAGAAATGTTGGAAAGCCAAAGGTATGTGTTATTACTGTAAACAATAAAGACGATAACTAAGTGAGTGAACCTAACCTCTCAAGTACACCTGCCCATAGCAGTCAAAGTGGGAAAGAAAATACTTCACAGAAGAAGCTTGGTTCAATGAGTGAAAACTATGAATGTTTTATGGGCGAATCGGATTTGAATGAAATATTTGATATGTCGGTTCTCAAAGGAATTTTTTCAAACTGTTTAAGATGTATTCATTGTAGTGAAGTTGGTCTGGAACTCTCCATAATAAAGCACGTAGCACTTGCTAGTGAAATACAACTGAAATGTGATAAGTGTTCATACATGACCACCTTTTGGAACAGTGTTGCAGTAACTGCAACTGAAGAAAATGGTAGCAAAATCTACGAACACGACAACGAGCGATACTTGCTTTAGACAAGGAACGCCTTCGGGCTGCAGACAGGGCTGTAAAGAGTCTAGAAATACAACCAAGAGTAAACAGGAGGAGGAACAAGAGGAAGCTGGAGGAGGAGTTTGCAGAGGATGAAGATAATCCATTCTATGGACCTGGAATGCACTAAAAAGTTAATCCAATCTTTGTCGCTCGATTCCCAAAACTTTTATTTTCTCTTACTAATTACATGTTTTCTAAGGATCTTCCAAACATATTTGTTTCAAACTTTCAGTAAATGTTACACAGTATCTTCTGCATAATTTAACACAGCCTTTTTCCAAAAAACTGTATATTTTTGAATATATAAATAAAAAATTGCAAAAAAATGTTGTGAATTTTCATTACAATTGAAAAAAAATCATCTTTAATAACTGAACTAAAATTTTGTAAAATCCCTGTGTTAAGTTGTAGCCCATATTCCAATAAATAATCTGTAAAAAGTTCAACTTCCTACCTCAAATACTTTGTGAGGAAAGATGTAATTTATAAGCGTTATTTTAACGTTGCAAGTATAGGGCGTTCCAGAGCCCCTTAAAGCCAAATTTCAGAGAACTGTAAGCTTATAGAATAAAGAATCGATCGATATGGAGCAATACTGTTGTATGTCTCAATTGGAAGGATGCAGGAACCTCCAGGTCTTACTAGGAAACATAAGAAATCTCTACACAAGTGAAACAATACATTCAATCCGACCCTGAAATTTTTTAATTGACAATAAGTGTAGCAAATACCGGTCTGCCAGTTGCTACCATTTGCACCATTTCCGTTCCTGACACCCCTTAAGTAATTGTTGCCGAAACACCAATTAAATACGTAACAAATTCTTTTTACCTATAGTGTCTTCATGACAGAGATAAACAGATGACACTACGCTCCAAACACTGCGCATTCTATTTTTGTAGCAGTACGAGGAAATGTTCTCTACTCTCCGATCAACGGCTCTCTCTACTTCAAGAATATGCACGCATTAAGCATATCAGCATTTTAAAAGTTTTCAAACCGTCAGCATCAACTACAGTTGACCACTGAGCCTCAGCACAGACAGTGGTGGCAAAAAGTGACCGTGATCCAAATTCGGCAATTCACACGCAAACTATAGTGACAGAAATAACAGGAAGAAAAAAATCGATTCAGTCGGTTGCTGGAAAACAGTCGACTCAATCGGTTGTAGTTCTACGTATTGGTTGAACTTATTTACTCTTCCGAGTGCAACTAGTCTGTGTCAGGGGCATTCAGTTCCCAGCCGAAACAGTTGATCGTATTGACACAAATAAATCATTATTGGTGTCTACACTGTGTAATCGCCTGTCGATACTATTATTGTCGTTCCAATACTTGCTTTTTATAGAAGGCCAATAAATAGTTTTAGTTCAATTTTTCGTCCATATTTGTACCGGCGTTTTCTTGATAGAAAATTTGTGTTTGGATCAAAATGCCGAAAAGCTCAGTGACTTGAGAACAGGGGAAATCACATGACTCGATACAAACTGATCGCCAAGATAAATTCAATTCAATACACATCATCTGCAAGGGAGTCGCATATGATGAAACTGTATCAGTTACAGAAAATCAAGAGAATTGACGAGTGATGACAAACATTTGTCGTATAAAAAGTACTTCCGACAGGTCAGAGTATATGCTAGTGATTAAGTCACGAAACAGTTTATAAAAATTGTTTCTTATGTGTTTTCTGTTCGTGTCACCTCAGCATTTAAAGAACTAGATTCTTCGGTTAAGGGTGCAAAGCAGCAGGAATAGAGACAGAGTTTTAAACTGTTTAACTACATTGGCGAAAAAAAATCGTAACACCAAAAAATAATGAATGAAATTTGGGGAATACATTTTTCTAGATATATATTTAAGTGATTAACATTGCAAAATTACAGTTAATGTAAGCGGGCGATATGCTACTAAAATATGGAATACTGGTACATTAATAACAGATGTAACCGTCAGAATGATGAATGTAAGCGTGTAGACATGCATGCATTGTGCTCTACAGGTGCCAGATGTCAGTTTGTGGGATGGAATTCCATAGCTGTTGCACTTAGTCGATCAATGCAGGGTGGGTTAACGCTGGTTGCAGATGATGCTGGAGTTGTCGTCCAATGATTTCCTATATGTTCTCGATTGGTGAAGGACCTGGTGATCGAGCCAGGCCGAGGCAACTTGTCGACACTCTGTAGTGCACATTGGGTTACAACAGCGGTATTTCGGTGAGCGTTATCCTGTTGGAAAACGCCCTGTGGAACACTGTTCATGAATAGCAGCACAACAAGTCGTATCATTATATTAACGAACAGATTTGCAGTCAACGTGCGTGGGATAACCATGAGAATGCTCCTGCTCTCATATGAAGTCGTGCTCTAGGTTATAACTCCAGATGTAGGTTCAATGTGTCTATCACGTACACAAGTTGGTTGCAGACCCTCAACTGGTCCTCCTTTAGCCAACACACGCCATCACTGGCAAGCCACCTGTCAGTCCTCCAATAAGCTCTCGCTTGACAGCAAATGGCGGTGGTTTGAAGTCAGTGGAATGCACGTTACATGACGTCTGGCTGTAAACGATTTGTAACAGTTCGTTATGACACTGTGTTGCCACGTGGCTGTCAGGAGCCCAGTCTTCGTACGACCATACGTTCTCGTAACCTCCACTGCCACGAATCGAGTACAGTGGCTACGTTCCTGCCAAATCTTTCTGCAGTATCGCAGAAGAAACATCCAGTTTCTTGTAGTCCTATTACATGAATTCGTCCAAACTCAGTGAGCTGTAGATAATGATGTCTTTGTCACCTTTAGGGCGTTCTTGACCAACATCAAGACACTATGTCCAGTCTCAAAGATAACTAACGCTGACGGCCGTTACAGCGTGTGTCTAAAACAAAACTCATTTGCATTCTTATAGTGGTGCTACTAGCGCCATTCTTGTGCGACTCGGGCGAAATCTGAATAGATATAATCTTTCAGATGTAGAAACATGCCTACCTACTTTAGTTTACGTCGCACAGCTCATTCCTGGTGTTGCGATTATTTTCCGTCATTGCGATAACGTAATTGCTCGTTTACTTAAACATAAATTTATGACACAGCACTAAGCTTTTAAAGCCAACCACAAATATATATTCAATGCCTGAAGTATTTTAGTAAATAAATGCATAAATTTTGAAAATACTTCATTTATAGAAATACAGTTTTTATTTGCCTGCCCTTGAAATATTGAATTATTTATTTCTAAAAGATGTTGGTAGCCCTAATCATGGTTCGTGTATAACCGGAAGGCTGGAAAAGAATGTATATGAAATCACATAAACCCGGAGAGTAAGCGAAATATTGAGATTTGTGTCAGTTGGTTATCTCACATAAAGTGAAACCGACTCAGTCCTGGAGAGTGAGTTAAAACATTTGTATAGCTCACCTGACCACGGAGACTAGTTTCTTTTGATTGTTTCATCTGAATGACCACAATTGGCTGAACGAAAAAACAATCGACTAGTCAATCGGTTGTCAAAACCATAGTTGGTTGTCCTGTCACTAACCAGGCTGCACGCCAGGACAGGAGAGAGGAGCGCTGCGCGGGTTGCATACCCGCAGGCTGCGGGCCTAAGCGCCCCAGGTATGTCAGCCAGTCCGTAGCGTCGGCAGCACCCTACTCTGGTCGATAGCCGCATGCCGCTGACAGGATCGTCCAGGACGCTAATCACACGACATGATGCCACGCTCAGCAGGATGGCTCATCATCTCAACAGCGACTGTCCTAATCTGAACGGTAATCACAAGGTGGTTCCAAGTATCCGCACCATTCACTCAAAGTATAATTACCCACTTACAACGATTGGATCGTAAACAGTCGGTTAACTACCAGAACAGTAGCTGAGAGAAAGGTCGCCAGACTAATAGGAAGACAGTTTCTGCCTAATTGTAACGTGTTACAGAGAAAAATACGTTGGGCTTTTTAGTAATGAAAAATTGACACTTAACAGTGACTTTCCGCCATTTATTTGAAAGGGCACCATATATTTTACAGTTGACGACTGACCATGGTTCCCGAATTTTGATCGTCATATCTTCATTTGTTCAAGAATTATGGTAAGACAAGCCCCTCATAGTGTTTGTGTTGGTGTTCATAGACATTCACATATAGCCTTATTTGTGTGTGGATTTAGGGAAATTCCAACGGACCACTCGCTTTTTGGTGACACTGTGGAAAACGTCGCAACTGCAGTTAAAACAATAACCCCTTTTCTTGTTTCTTTGGTTCAGAATTGGAGATATCATGAGAATTGTTGAAAAAAGCAAGTCAGTCGGTGAAAAACGTTTTTCAGCAGATTATGATATCAAATTTGTGGGAATATTTTGGATCATTATACAATATGGTGCCATAAGTGTCTGATATGTGTCGAAGACAACTATCAAAATAACCAGTGCTTTGTAAACGTTCTGAAGCTAAAATATCTTGGCACTATTTTTGGAATCTGCAAATTTATCTTCTTACTTTGAGCAATTTCTTATTTTTACATACGCAAGAGTCGAGATAACATGTGCCTGGTGCTAAATTCGCTGTGCGCTTATCTGTTCCAAATTTCATTTTACTATTTCTGTACACAACGTGCCAGCACAAGGTGATCATGTAGTCTATTAAGCTGTCAAGTCCTCAACATATTAGAAACACAAATCTTTATATCACATTTCTTATTGTAATGTGATGACGAAGAAATTTTATCTTGTTCCTCTCTTTCACTAGATATTGTGCACAAATCTGTAGTTTGATTAGTAGCTTCTTATAGCTACAACCTACAACACTCATACAAAAACGCTCTCGTACTAATGGGAACTTCATTTAACTTTGTATTCCTACCATATCAAATTCATTCATATTAACATAAAACATTTTCTTACGATTTGTAGCCGAACTAAGTATCTGCAATGTACAAGAATGCTTTCTTTCTCTTCAACCAGGAGAGATGGAAAGGAACTGCAGAATTGGAACTAAATTTATTATCTATGAAGCAATAATCAGAAATATTATTGCATGGTATAGCTGTCCTTTCCATTTACGCCGAAAACAAATTAGTTACACACGTAAGGCGCTCTCACGCTACATTTTATTTCTGTTTTTTGAATTTTCATTCATTCAAAAAATTCTATTATCAATATATGCTGACATATTGCACAAAAAACTTAACTGAGAGAGCTCTTGCTTTAGCAGAAGTCAGTTATGGAGCTGACGGTCTGGCAGCGTTAGTGATTCTCAACGTGATTTACTACGAAGTGTGTTGACGGTAACGAGAACTTGAAACCGCGTTCGCTGCAACTGGGAGCAGCGGTTACTGGCGCAGCGGCAGGGGGAGAGGGCAGGGGGCGGTGTGTTTTCCCAGGAGAACTCCTGTTTTATGGGCCGTTCGTTCCAAACGACCACAGGCGGACCGCAGATACGCGACTTGACAATAATTGCTACGCCGGTGGTAAAAGGGTTTGGCAGAGAGAACCCATCTTTTCTCAGAGGCTCCATAACCATCGCCATATTACTCATCGGCCTGACTACTATAACATTAAATGCAAGACCATACCTTTTGTACTACAGCCGAGACCCATTTTTGCTTAATTCTGTTTTCAGTTCACGTCATCATTTTAATCAAACCGCCACAAAACAACACCCACAGTGACGCATACGAACATACCCAAAATACACACATAATACAAATACACACAATTTTAATTTTTGTCCTGAACAGTGGGGAAGACTGTCCAAGAAATAAATTGAAATATTTCCAATCTCCGTTCTGATCAAGGGTTTTGGGAAGTTATCCTTGGATGTTAAATAATGGAACCGGTAAGCCCATACAATTTATTCCTAATTGTCCTATAGTGCCAGTTCTACTGGTAATCGGCTAAAAAGAAACGCGACTTTATGGTGTACATGATCTCCAACACTGTGTAAGCCTTGGAGAATGAAAACTGCAAAATAAGTCCTCACTACGCTACACTCTCTTAACACTTCTGAGACTCGTACGTGCAATCATTTGAGGGCCGTGACTGAGTCCGTTAATACAGAATCGTGATTAAAGATGAGTATGTTTCTCCTCATTTCGTTAAATAAATGTCGTATCCATCGTGATATTTCCAGCCGATACAAAAAAAAACTGCGGGGGTCCTCAATGTCGGCTAGTCGTAATGTCAGGGACAATGTAATTAAAATAGGATCATGCTAATGAGACAGAACCTCATGGTGTAATAGAAGGGTTAAAGATCCTTTGTGGTGCACTGTGACAGTATCATACCAATGCCGTTTCAAGGTAGATAAATTTTATCATAAGACATTCAAACTTCAAAGTGAACTGCCAACTGCAAATTGTTGCGCCGGCCGGAGTGGCCGAGCGGTTCTAGGCGCTACAGTCTGGAACCGCGCGACCGCTATGGTCGCAGGTTCGAATCCTGCCTCGGGCATGGATGTGTGTAATGTCCTTAGGTTAGTTAGGTTTAAGTAGTTCTAAGTTCTAGGGGACTGATGACCCCAAATGTTAAGAACCATAGTGCTCAGAGCCATTTGAACCATTGTTGCATATTACAAATTAGAGTTTAACAACAAAACAAACCATCACTAAGAAGTAGAATAAAATAAGGCGCGCCTCAGAGATTTTTGAAAAGGATGTGACATAAATGTTGCAGATAATTCACATGCCCTTTTGACACAAAGTTTGCGAATAATACAGTTGTATACAGGGAAGTCATATACTACGTAGATTGTGAGCACTGCCGCTGATCAATAACTTGAATCAGTTACAACAGCCAAATATGTTTGGGTATCCATGTCATTCATCCACGAAGGTGTGAATTGTACCAAGAGCGAAAACCACAGCTAATTATTCTCGCCTATCCTTCTATCTGGCGCCATAAGTAAGGCTCAAGGCCGAACACAAATATACAAGATTTCACGTTAGCAAAATTCGTAACGACGTTTGAGGTTTCAAGCTTCAGGAGATAGCACACAAAAATGTCGTCTTGCATATTCTTCAGTGTTGTTCATGAATCTGAGTTCGTTGCCAAGTTAATGGAGGACGTACAGAAGAGTAAAAGACAATGTGCGCGATCGGGCATAGGTTACCTTACTGAATCGCGAAAACTTAGGATATAAAGTAAAAAAATACATTTTGCTTACTTTGATCGGTTTGTAAATTTGGATAGTGAATAAATTACAGAACTTTCTGTAGCGCATGCGTTTCAGCTATTGCTAATCAATGTATACAACAAAGTTTGATTTTACTATCGTTGATTTTGTGCAGTCATGTCCTCTATTGTAATTTTCGCGAATGCTGTACCGTATAAAGACATTGCTAACTGCGAGTGATAATTTTTTTCCTTTTGCTTACTGTTATGTATCTTTGGTGATTAAGACTATTTTTGTTTTAAAATTAAATGTAAAATAAAACACCTGCATCTGTCTCTTTTGCATCTGATTCATTTTTACAACCAGTTTAGATGTTCCACTACGCAACCTTCAGGCCCCTTGACCAACGTAAACTGGGAGTAATCCAAGCTCGTGTACAATCGTTACAGGAGTGTCCATAGCTCTCTGGTTTGCACGACAGTGTCACTTGGTTCAGTGACGAACGAATCATCACTACAATGAGTCTTCGGTTGATGAACGAAGTGACACTGTCGTGCAAACCAGAGAGCTATGGGGGCGAGTTATTTAATATTGGCTCCTGTTATGATTGCACACGAGATTGAATTCTTCCCAGTTTACGTTGCTCGAAGGGCCTGAAGGTGATGTAATGGAAAACCAAAACTGGCTGCATAAACAAATTAAATGCAAAAAAATGTGGCTGCAGGTGTCTTAATTTTCATTTCATGCTGAACAGCCGAAGGCCCTGTAACCATCAACTACGAGGATGGACATACAAAGATTTTTTGTTTTGTCCTGTAGTATGAAACTAAATATGTTTGAGTGTAATTACGTTCCAACAAGAATAGCCTATTCTTGATTATATAAAAATTTCAACGTTTCTTGATCGACTTTGTAATACTTTTGTTAAATGCAACATGTGGAACGAAAAAAAATGTGTAACGTGTTAGTATCGCGTCACATAAAAACACACGCAAATATAATGCCGAGTTCTTATGGTTCGGACATGATTATGGCAGTGGTGAATGGCCTGAGGACTTTTTGACAACAGTAATGATTCCATTACCGAAAAAACAAGGAACCAAGAAATGCAGCGAGCACAGGACAATCAGCCTCATTTCACATGCAGCCAAAGTGATGTTAAGAATAATTAATAAAAGACTTGAAAAAGTAATAGAGGAGAATCTCGGCGAGAAGCAGTTTGGCTTTAGACGGAATACGGGCACCAGAGATGCAATAGGGCTCCTACGAATCTTGGGAGAAAGGTTTATTGAAAAAGGAAGAGACCTATATATGTGCTTCATCGATTTAGAAAAGGCATTTGACAATGTGGTTTGGGACAAGCTGGCGACTATTATGAGGGAAAAGAGAGTGGACTGGAAAACCAGAAGACTTATAAACTCATTATACCTTAATCAAAAAGTTTCAGTTAAAGAGGATCAGACTAGGGAAGGAGTAAGACAAGGATGCTGTTTATCACCTACTCTTTTCAACCTGTACTTGGAAAATATGATTGACCAATGCTCATTAGATGACAAAGGAGTAGAAATTGTAGGAAGAAGAGTAGGGTGTTTGAGATTTGCTGGTGACATGGTCCTTCTAGCCACAGGGGAAAAAGATTTACAGGATTTGGTGGACACCATTGCAACTAACGGGAAAAAATATGGAATGAAAATTAACACAAATAAAACAAAAGTATTGGCAATAGGAGGAAATAAGGAAATAAAAATTGTGCTGAATCGAGAAACACTAGAACAGGTGCAAAATTTTAAGTATCTTGGAAGCAGGATAGACAACCGACTGGAAGTGCACCACAGAAATTAAAACAAAGATAGCAATGGCAAAAGAAGCGTTTTATAAGAAAAGGAGAATCTTCTGCAGCGGTCTGGACAGAGAACTCTGAAAGAGACTCATAAAATGTCTTGTATGGAGTGTTCTTCTATATGGCGCTGAAACATGGACTATGAGGAACAAAGACAGAGAAAGGCTGGAGGCTTTTGAGATTTGGACATGGCGGAAGATGGAAAGAATAAGTTGGATGGACAGAGTAAGAAATGAAGAGGTACTGAGAAGAGTGGGAGAGAAAAGACAGTTACTAGATGTAATGAAGAGAAGAAAAAGAAATTGGATTGGGCATATATTAAGAAAGAATGACGGACTGATAAAAACAGTTTTAGAAGGTTATGTAGAAGGGAAAAGGAAGCGAGGAAGGAAGAGATTCCAGATACTGGATGACATGATGGACGGTACAACATACAGCCGCCTTAAGAAGGAAGCAATGGATCGCAGAAAATGGAAAGGCAAAGGACCTGCTAATATAGCAGATAACTGATGATGATGATTGACATGAACGAAATGAAAGAAAAATGTTAGACTGTTTGAATACTGCAGTGTTACTGCACTCGAATGAACAGGAACTGACGCAGTTAGAGGGAAATTCTATATATCTAAATGAGTTGCAGGAACTAATGTACTTCGAGATTCATAATGTATTTGCAACATACTGAACTTATACGCGCGTTAAATTGTTATCCGTCACTACCGTAACTATTTACTACATGTGAAACTGGCTCACCAAATTTTGAATTCGTGAAAGAGATACGCAAGTTAAAAACAAACGCAGTAGCTTCAACGAATAACGAGTGAAAGTGTATTTGATGTTAACAGTTGCAGCGTGGTTGTCAGTAATGTTACTGGGGTACCCTTAGGGTCAAGAGTATGAACAGGCTCGATAGTTACTTCCAACCAGTTTGTGACCAAAGGAATACGACGGAGGATAATATTAGCCCCAGGAAAATCATATACCTACCAAGAAGAGGTAACCAAAGCAGTTCACGACTGACGGAGCTACTTTAATTACCCCGTCACCGCCGACGAGCCTCCGACGACTTACATTGCCGCCTATGCTCAGGTATGCCTCGCGGCAAAGCTCTCTCTATGTAAAGACTCGGACAGCATTTTGAATACTTTCAAATGTTATTTCATTTTGTATTTTTGTGTGTGTGTGTTTTTGTTTTTTTGTTTTTTTTGTTTTTCGTAGTTATAATTGAGTGGTATCACAGTCTGTTCCACTATTGTTTAAAAAGTGGCCACAGGACTTTGTGGTACATATATTTTTGGGTTTTGTCTACCAAATTCTTACACAGTCCATTTCAGTAACTTCCGTAATGACAGTGTTTCTCTTTTCACGTGCACAGCTCCCGCTGTTGCTGACAAGTATTACTGGTTCAATTACTGATCCTTCGTTTACCTTTATCGCACATCAGAGAAACATTTGTCGCTGGTTTAAATGTAATGGTGGTCTGTTTATTAGTTGAACGGAGCTACATAATGCTATTTGGCAATTAAGTGTGGGATAGACCGTAAGAAAATTCACGTGAAAATACCGTTTGTGCACTGGTTTGCTTAAATTTAAAAACAAAATGGCTCTGAGCAATATGGGACTTATTATCAGAGGTCATCAGCCCCCTATAACTTAGAACTACTTAAACCTAACTAACGTAAGGACATCACACACATCCATGCCCGAGGCAGGATTCGAACCTGCGAACGTAGCAGTCGTGCTTCCCGACTGAAATGCCTAGAACCTCTCGGCCACAGCGGCCGGCGCTTAAATTAAGATAACTAAAAATGTACTGAGGTGAATCTGATGATTCATATCCAGAGATACATAATATGGCTCCAGAAAAATAATGTATGTTTTTGCTTTGAACATATCCGAAATTTACAAAATGGAAATGTTAGTAACGTCAGTGACTCTGAGGAACAGTGCGTTACGAAAGTGGCTCTGTTAATGAAGGTCTGCGTCTTAGGAAGCAAATCGTATCCAGTTTTCAAGGTTGCTGTCTGAGAAGAAGGAGGAGTGGGAGTGCAAGCAGCAACGTCTCCAGATACTTCCATCACGTGGTCCTGCCTGTGTGTGAGATTGCCTTCCGTTGGAGATCACACGAGACGAAGCCGTTGTGGATAGACGTTTTCCTCTTACACGGTGAATGAAGAGCTACTGTGCAGCTCTGTCAGACATCTTTGAACACGGGAGAGTCCGTAGTATACTCAACATATAGATACACGAGGCGCGCTGAAAAGCAATTCTGTGAATTTATTCTTCTGTTCTCAAAATCGGTTGACGTATCACATGTCATACATATTACTCGTTCCACTGTCCCGCTTCGCTGAATCAAGTCGCAAACTTTGCCGCTAGACGGCTCCGAACTGTACATGGCGGTGTGTAACGTAACTGTGTCGGCGCGTGAGAAACAGCGTGCTGTAACCCCGCAGAAAACTGAAAGCACCAATTCTGAAACTTCGTCCATGCATGGAGCACCGTCTTCTTCAGCATGAAATAGCCAGACCACACACGAGCTCTGTGACAGGCGATAATCCGACGCCTTGGATTCACTGGCGTCGATCATTCGCCTGGTGTCAGCGCTTCTGAAGTACCATTCGGCACTATCGTCAGGATTGTTGACAGTAGGTTGTATAAAAACGTTGTTGCGACGAAGTGGACATGTGGATGAATGGTAAAAGAGAGCCATCGTGTTTGTATATAACCGCGACTACATCGTGAATGAGTTGCCCTATATGTAGTGTATTAACAATGTCCAACGTATCTACGAGGAATGCTGTATCTCAACGATGGAATACAGTGTAAGAACAGTGGTCGTAAAAAGATCTTAAGCGACAGAGAGCTTCACACGGATAGTAACTAAGCGGTGCATGCGGAAGTGATTTTGTGGCTCCGTCAACAATGTGAAACATTCAAAAGTTACGGTACCGACAGACCGGTGTCTCGTTGTGAGAAATATGTTCTTGAATATGTTGAGAAATAAATATGTAGATGTAGAATACTAATGAAGGGTGTTCTGTTTAAAAAGCTTTCAGAGCCTTCGCATAAAAAAATTCGGAGGCGTTACCTTTTAGCACTCCGTCGAAGTTTGGTTCGTTCTTTGGTTTTGCAGTCTTAGTGTGTAGCATGGTGCAGCAATTATCATCTAACGAGTTGCAAATATATGTCAAGCATTGTTTAACTTTCATCATAACGGGATGTTTATTTGTGAAGGGATAAATAAATATAGCCCTCGAAGTAACACCTAGATAACATTTCTGGACCAGGAAAAGGAGTCATCCTTCAATTTATAGTAACGTTTCTAGTGGCATCTGGTTGAGCTCTATTACTTGCCAGAGGTTCAGAGCGTATTAAGCGATTAACCCTTCGGTTTGAAAGCGCAGCACTCGCTTACGAATGCTCTCTTCTTGTTTGTATTCGTCTGCATACTGCTTCCTACAGTTGCTGATCTGCGTGTCTACTCCCCCTTGTCGTCCGTGACCTCCATGAATGACTTTTTATACTGTATGACAAAGAAATGTTAGAGTAAAATAAATGAGCCGGATAATTAAGTCGGACCACAGTATACGTATCGACGCAGCTCCTATCCTACTTGTATGGCCTACGTACGAAGTGCAGCTTTGTGTACCGCTATGAACAGCGACCTTCTGCAATGTACTCTAGAGTAAATGTCCATTACACACACTGTCCTTCGGAAATAGGTTGACTTTGCCTTGCATTCAATGATGGTAGCAATTCCTCTCGCGATATATGAGTAAAAAGGGTCCTCTTGACAAGGCGTGTCACTCCCCTCTGGTCTCTGTCGCTTAGGATCTTTTCACGACCACTGTTCTTACACCGTATTGCATGGTTGCGAGTGATACAGCTTTCCTAGTAGATATGTTGGACATTGTTGATACACCTACAGATCGGACAACTCATTCACGATGTAGCCGCGGGTATATAGAAACTCGATGGCTCTGTTTCGCCATTCTGTCACATGTCCATTTCGTAGCAACAACATTTTTATACAACCTACGGTCAACACTCCGGACGATAGTTCCGAATGGTATTTCAAACCTTTAAAGAGCTGACACCAGGGAAACTGATATCTGAGCTTGCTAGCATCCGACGAGGATACGAATCAAGTAAATCAAATACCATGCAATCTGTGTCGGGTTATTGTATATTTATTCTACCGCCTGTCCACCTCACATTTTGATCTGACTCCAATGGAAGTCTTCTCTCACATTCTTCCAAGACCTGTCTACTTTGAAAAATACAGTCTATAGAGGCATACCGATGCACCGCTGTGATGAATGCTCAACAACCTAACGAGAATAGCGTAGGGAACATTCGTGTCAGCTGCATTTTGTTTCCCGGAGATATTTCTGATATCATTATTGTGTTCTAAGTTATAGGAATCATTGTATTTAAAATGCAGTTGCAAAGTAATAAATTAAATAGGCACTACTCACTATCAGCTGGAAGCTCACTCCTGTATACCTGTTCGCTTACAAATAATGTTGTTTTGTCCAGACGCATTTCGCTGAAGTTACAGCATCATCAGTCGATATTTTTTATTTTCTTTCTATTAAATAAAAGGATAAGAGTCCTTTACTCTATATGCATATAGAAATTTCAGTTTTTTGAGTAAAGGTCTCACAAATTTGAAAACAGATATTTTTTAAAATGTATATCTTCTTACCATATGCTGTCATTTATGTGACAATTACACCGTACCGTATGGAAGTGATTATTCATTGTGTACTATGTCAGCCATATAATGTATTCAGAATGAAATTTTCACTCTGCAGCGGAGTGTGCGCTGATTTGAAACTTCCTGGCAGATTAAAACTGTCTGCCGGACCGATACTCGAACTCTGGACCTTTTCCACTTGCGGGCAAGTGCTCTACCAACTGAGATACCCACAATTTTACTTCCGCCGGTACCTCATCTCCTACCTTCCAAATTTCACAGAAGTTCTCCTGCGAAACTTACAGGACTAATCACCCTTAAATTCACGATTCAGTTTTTCAACATGTTATTTTGACTGTCTTAAATCAATGTAGATGTCTTGTTGTTTCACGTCGTTGTATAACATCTCAGATTCTTTTCTTAGGAGTGAAAACATAAATATAAAGCAGTAAATATGAAACATCCATGGTTGGATCTGTTAAAATATTACACCCAAAATATTGACAGTATTATATCAAAATATTACGTCAAACTGTATAAAACAGCACAAAATCTATGTGAAATTGGTATTTTAGAATTTCACGTGAAATGTAACGAGACGATCACCATATAACAGTGGCACAAGATGTTATATAAACGTCAGGACAACGTAGACGTATTTGAAAATGGAAATATTCCGAAGCAGCTGTCGTAATGTACAATCAATGCTTTAAGCGGTGATACTAGAAAGTTGTTTAGCAGGATCGCCGAATGAGTGTGGAAGACAACACCTTCAAAGTTGGTATTTCTGTGGGCTATATGCACACAATCTGTATAAAGACCTGAAGATGCGGAAAGTGTCTTCCAGGTCAGCAGCACGAATGCTGACGGACGTGGCATGTTCCCAGGCAATGTTGACGGGTGATGACGGGCCTAAGTGCTATTTTCCTTTCATCGATTGTGAAAATGAATGTAATATGGATGCCATTTATCAATCAAACGAAGCGGCAGTCACTTCAGTGGAATCACACACACTCATCGTCACCAAAAATATTTCGGATTAGTAACAGTGCTGAAAAAATGATGGTGACGATATTCTGGAACAACAATGGAGTAATCCTTAATCATTGCGTTCCAGAATTACTACTGTGACTGGTGCCCCTTCGAATATGTTTCGAATATCAAGTTCCTTCCAGCATTGAGTGAGAAACAGCCAGAAAAGGCTGTACGTGCGCTCTTTCACCAAGACAATGCACCAGCATGTCGGGTGAAGGCGACCCTACAGTTTCTTCGTAACAACAACTTTGAAGTGATTTCACTTGATCCCTACTCACGTGACGTGGCTCCAAGCGACTTTTGGCTGTTTCGAACGATGAAAGACACCCTCCGTGGTCCCACATTCACTGGCCATGCCGCTATTGCATCAGCGATTTCGTAGTGGTCACACCACATTCCTGAAGAACGTTCCCAGCGACAATGAAATCGTGGTGTCGACGTTATGACAAATATTTACGGCTGCAGGGTGATTACGTTGAGAAATGATTCAAGTTTCACTGTTTTCGTGCGATTAGTTCGTGAGAAAAATTCAGAGGTGTTGTAACTTGAATGTACCTCGTAAATTTATTTATGACATGTAAAAGTGTTTTTGTATCTCTTAGTTGTATAACAATTTCATATTTCATTGTGAAAAGCAAACAACTTCCTGTTTATTTATAGTGTTTATTGCCACCCGGCTGGTCCCGGCGGAGGTTCGAGTCTTCCCTCGGGTATGGGTGCGTGTGTTTGTCCTTAGGATAATTTAGGTTAAGTAGTGTGTAAGCTTAGGGACATGACCTTAGTAGTTAAGTCCCATAAGATTTCACACACATTTGAACATTTTTTTGTTTATTACCACGAAAAAGAACAGGTACAATTTGCATCCTTGATAAGTTAGTCTTTAATCATTATTAACCAAAACTTTTTTTGACTTAAAGTAATATAGTTGTTATATAACTGTCTTCGGATCTATGGAAAGTAGAGGGATCATTTATCCGATGTACTGTTTGCAGATGTGAAGATGGTTATTCAAACCTGAATCCTGTTATGTGTCTGCTTCTTTCTTTTCTGATGAAGACAAACAAATTTATAACGAACTATTACGAATCACGTGTCTCCTTAACTCACGGTATCAGATCCTTCCCGTACTCACTTCAATAGAAAATAATAACATTATCACTGTAACAGGTTTTGGTTGTTTTAAGATATCTTTTCTGAATCATTATTGTTAAACACTGCCTGCCGGAAGTATCTTCGAAGACTACATTTCCTTTCGCTGATGGTGAAAGACCTCACTGTGTGAGTCAAATTACTCATTCCGTATGGAAACATAGGCGATACATACAATCAAACTAATGAGGATCACATCCACTATTGTTGAAACGGTTGACTGTTTTACTACATGATATGGCCAGAGACTCAGAAGAACATTTGACTGTGGACGCAGAAGCCTATGCCTGTATGTAAGCAGGAATAATATTATGGGGATGGGGAGAACGGATAGGGTCGTCGGACTGAAATAAATACAACTATGAATAAAAGCTTTTGGACATACATTATCACCATCTGCATATTTTTTGGCAATTTCTGTTATATGTTATCATTCTTTCTTTCTTCAAACCAGAGCCTACGACTCATCAGCTTCCAATTATGGTTTTCGGAGTTTTAGTTCGTTGCTGGCATCCATCAGTCTTCTCCGCAAACCAACAAGCTACCGCCTTTTACGAGACGCTACATAAGCTCCCATTCTAGGTATTATGAACATGAAGCGGAAGTGCAAAGGACAGAGGCGAGAGTGTTCACGAAGTTTCTCGACTCATCTCCGCTTTTTCACTTTTCCGTCCCTAGGAGCGACATCCAGCCTCGCGTTGCACAGGCGCTTAGTGAGTTTACTGCCGAGGCAGTAACTGCAGGCGACTGAGTGGCGCAGGCTGAGAAATATGGGAGCGAAAGGGAGAGGAAGGACACCATCAGCGAGTATAAAATGGAACACAACCTAGAAGGCCGGCTAGAGTTTATCAGAGAAAGCCCAGAGGGCGCACTTTTATGGCGGTCTACTCGAGTGAAGAGAGACTGCTGGCTGCACACAAGGGCGAGCGGGGCTCTCTGGCGACATAGCGCTGCCAGTCGTCGGCTGTTAATTTAAGCAGGAGGCCGAGCGAGGCTGCTGTCTGTTATCAAAACCTTTCTGGCCGCGCAAAGACTAAGAACGGCACCCGCTGGCTGATAGCAGCCCTAGAGCAGCCCTGTTCTCCCGAAGGGGCGAATCCGTTCCAGCCTTCTGCTGCTACAGCAAATCGGCGGAGAGGCTTCATCGTTATTCGCATTGTCAGGTACGAAAGGGCAACTTCTAGCTGCTCGAGCACACCAGAAGCGTCTTTACCTGATGTACACTACTGGCCATTAAAATTGCTACACCAAGAAGAAATGCAGATGATAAACGGGTATTAATTGGACAAATATATTATACTAGAAGTGACAAGTGATTACATTTTCACGCAATTTGGGCTCATAGATCCTGAGAAATCAGTACCCAGAACAACCACCTCTGGCCGTAATAACGGCCTTGATACGCCTCGGCATTGAGTCAAACAGAGCTTGGATGCCGTGTACAGGTACAGCTGCCCATGCAGCTTCAACACGATACCACAGTTCATCAAGAGTAGTGACTGGCGTATTGTGACGAGCCAGTTGCTCAGCCACCAATGACCAGACGTTTTCAGTTCGTGAGAGATCTGGAGAATGTGCTGGCCAGGGCAGCAGTCTAACATTTTCTATATCCAGAAAGGCCCGTACAAGACCTGCAACATGCGGTCGTGCATTATCCTGCTGAAATGTAGGGTTTCGCAGGGATCGAATGAAGGGTAGAGCCACGGGTCGTAACACATCTGAAATGTAACGTCCACTGTTCAAAGGGCCGTCAATGCGAACAAGATGTGACCGAGATGTATAACCAGAGGCATACCGATGCACCGCTGTGATGAATGCTCAACAACCTAACGAGAATAGCGTAGGGAACATTCGTGTCAGCTGCATTTTGTTTCCCGGAGATATTTCTGATATCATTATTGTGTTCTAAGTTATAGGAATCATTGCATTTAAAATGCAGTTGCAAAGTAATAAATTAAATAGGCACTACTCACTATCAGATGGAAGCTCACACCTGGTGATACGCCAGTATGGCGATGACGAATACACGCTTGCAATGTGCGTTCACCGCGATGTCGCCAAACACGGATGCGACCATCATGATGCTGTAAACAGAACCTGGATTCATCCGTTTTTTTGCCATTCGTGCACCCAGGTTCGTCACTAACTACACCATCGCAGGCGATCCTGTCTGTGATGCAGCGTCAAGGGTAACCGTAGCCATGGACTCCGAGCTGATAGTCCATGCTGCTGTAAACGTCGTCGAACTGTTCGTGCAAATGGTTGTTGTCTTGCAAACGTCCCCATCTGTTGACTCAGGGATTGAGACGTGACTGCACGATCCGTTACAGTCATGCGGATAAGATGCCTGTCATCTCGACTGCTAGTGATACGAGGCCGTTGGGATCCAGTACGGCGTTCCGTATTACCCTCCTCAACCCACCGAATACATATTCTGCTAACAGTCATTGGATCTCGACCAACGCGAGCAGCAATGTCGCGATACGATAAACCGCAATCACGATACGCTACAATCCGACCTTTATCAAAGTCGGAAACGTGATGGTACGCATTTCTCCTCCTTACAC
This sequence comes from Schistocerca nitens, assembly GCF_023898315.1. Taxonomy (NCBI): domain Eukaryota; kingdom Metazoa; phylum Arthropoda; class Insecta; order Orthoptera; family Acrididae; genus Schistocerca; species Schistocerca nitens. The sequence continues at coordinate 603,860,249 of NC_064614.1, read as the reverse complement.
GATGCATTACAACAACGTTTCACCAGGCAACGCCGGTCAGCTGTTGTTTGTGTATGAGAAATCGGTTGGAAACGTTCCTCATGTTAGCACGTTGTAGGTGTCGCCACCGGCGCCAGCCTTGTGTGAATGCTCTGAAAAACTAATCATTTGCATATCACAGCATCTTCTTCCTATCCGTTAAATTTCGCGTCTCTAGCACGTCATCTTCGTAGTGTAGCAATTTTAATGGCCAGTAGTGTAGGTCACACCTTAGATAACTGGGATACTCACGGCTCTTTTTAAATGGAATAGCTCCATATGGTCATAGGATTCAGCCCCACATATCTTCTTCCATATCCAGCACCTTACTCGCTGAAAATAATTACATGAAGCTGTAATCCTGCTTTAAAATAGTCTATGCGTTTGCTAGAACTGCGAGTTAATAAAATATACAAAAATTCAAAATACTCGTAAAATATAAACGAATGATTTAACAAGAAGTATTCTATTCTAATGTCTGTTCTTGTTACAGACGACAGATGACGCTGAATAATGTTTATTCAACAAAGTAAAGCACAAACAAACGGAAAGTGGTCCTCCGATAACGGAGTATAATACAGTCAATAACTAACCTTATCAAACGCAGTAAAGTTGCATAGAAAGTGTTACGAGAATGGTAGCAGAATACCCAAGCTAAACAGTTGTCCAAGATGTGTGGCAACTAAGTTCATTTCGTGATCACAATAAGTCTAATATTCACCAACTCAAAATAGTTCAGAGTACGACATCAGGATTTAGAAATTAATACATGTAAGATGACGAGTAGAAAGTCAGGCTCTGTCTAGTCTCAGTTCCATGATGCAGTTTGAGTTGCAGTGTTTCAGAAGCCGTTTTCTGCCAAGCATCTGTTACCTACACGATCAGAAACCACACGATTACAAGAACTCGAAATAAAGTGGCTTCTTCAAGAGCTAAAGGAAAAGCACACTCAACTGCTCTCTTGATTGCTCTACTGAATAAGAGTTTGTCTCCACTTGACTCCAGTGGTGTTCTGCCACCGCTTGCTTTCCCATTCGCTGAAGGCCATCCCCACCAAAAATACATCGTTCTTATGTTCTACAGACATAATTTGATTCTACCACTTCCCACACTAAGCTAAAATATTACAACAGTATTTCAATAAAGAAATATTATAAGCATTCGGTCACACTCAGACCATTGATAACAAATATAAGTAAATATTTTTTCATAAATAAATAATCAAGCATTCTTGGGTCAATGCAGTCACGTTAAATGACAACAAATTGTCGTTAAATATTGCGTAAACAATCATTTACATCTACTTGATAGAAACGTTTTTTAGCCCTGTCTTCAAAGGTGGTGTCAGCTAACACAAGCGATTGACCACTTCTTAAATTACCATAATTTTTTATTAGCAATTGTAATCAGTGCCGGTAGTTGAATAAATATATGGCAGAAATAGTAACATATTCATTAAATAAATACAGAACATGACAAAATATAAAATATTTTTGCTGTATTCATTTATTGTCTTGTTCTGGAGTGTATTAATTTCTGTCAGTCATTTGCACAATGAAAAGCTATAAAAAACGTAATATATCAAGAAACAAAATAGAAACACAACACAGCTTTCAGAAATGGTTACTATAAGGCTACGGCATCATCTGAGATGTCGTTTGTTGAAAATGCATGAAGCACTTCAAAGTTGTTAATTCAACTGCGAGAATGCTTAGTCACTGTAAAATATTAACGTATGTAGTTTTACACATATTGAAAATATTGCTGTGTCATTGAATGGGCCCCTTTTTCTCTGATATCGGAAAAACATTCAGATTTGCTTTAATATTTGACTGTGACTTATATCAGAATTTCTAAGAGCTACAACTTAGCCATCTATCAGATTGTCTCAAAGTCTGTCACTGCAAGTGCATTACGCATTCTGCTAATCGAGAGACCACTGTCCAACTCCACTTTCTGAGATATTCCTTATTTCTGCTGCCCATCTTTGTACCTGGTTGGCCGGTACCAGCTGATAAGCTGCACCTGCCCTGGGGCCGCGTATCTTTGTCTTCCCTCGTCTCAGTTCTATAGCAACCTGTTAAATCGCCTACAGATGTGTAACGTTAGACCTTCTTCACTGTTTGTGTTGTTAGATACGAAAGGAAAATTCTTAGTTGTACTGAGACTCGGCCTTTTACTCCTTCTACACTATGACAATAATCTGTAAGAAAAATAGATACATCAAATGGAAGAGACATTTACACGGAATTCACTTTAAGAATTTAAAAAACTGTGGTAACGTATAGTACAACAGAAAGTGGGGTACAAAGTAGACTAGCCTCCAAGTGCTGTACCCCGGGCAACGTAACTAAGTTACGGCTAAATATTCTACAGATATAGGCTGCTGGACCTCTGGTGGTTACAAATTACCTTAGGATATCCCAGCTGTTAGAGGATACATAGCAATGAAGCAAAACAGTTCTGCCAAGAACTACCTGACAAAGGACTTACGGAATACCCTCCGGCTCTTACAGCTAAACATAGAGGGAACAAGCAGAGTAAAAAGTGAGTATTTCACTCAAATATTGATTGAAAACAAGGTGGACGTTGTTCTACTACAGGAAACCCACTGCTCAGACGAAACCCAACTTCATTCCAGGTGTAAGCTCCCTAGCTACACGTTAGCTGCTGCGACATACCATGCAAGTTACGGATCTGCAACATATATCAAGAATGATGTTGAAGAGGTAACAGATGTCCAAACAAAAACGGAAAATAACATCCATACCATCAGGCTGAAAGTCGCCAACACAGAGATTGTGAACATCTATAAGTCCCCAGCACAACCATGGGTAAATAAAGCTGCTCAAAATATTCCACATCCAGGAATAGTAATTGGAGACTTCAACAGCCATAACACACAATGGGGCTACAGAACCACGAATGAAGATGGCGAGAAAGTATCAGAATGGGCTGAAATGGAACGCCTTTTCTTACTATTTGACGGGAAGGACAAAGGGACATTCCGCTCTGCTAGATGGGCTCAGGACTACACTCCCGATCTCTGTTTCGCTACCACTAACAACAAAGTATTACCCTAGCAGAGCAGCAGGAAGGTGCTCAGTGATTTCCCTAGAAGCCAACACCGACCTGTACTGGTGAAAATTGGACTCGAAATCCCATTTGTGAAGTATATACCAAAGCCACGACGGAACTTCCAAAAAGTCAAGTGGGAAAAATTCTCTGAAGAGGTTGAATATATTATTCAGTTTATTCCACCTAAAGTTAGGCACTACGACCGCTTTGTTAGACTAATTCATTCCATTGCCAGAAAATATATTCCAAGAGGCTACAGAGAGAACTACATTCCTGGATGGAGCCCTAGATGTGAAGAATTGTATGACGAATTTAAAACGACTCGAGACACCAAGGTAGCTGATGAATTGATTTCGGCCCTAGATTCAGTTAGGCAAAAGAAATGGATGGAACTAACTGAAAACATGTCTTTCCAACACTCGAGTAAGAAAGCTTGGAATTTATTAAGAAAGCTTGGCAGTGCCACAAAAGTTAATATCTTATCAGACAAAATAAATCCTAACAAAATAGCAGCCAGGATTGTTAATATAACAAGAACACCAAGCAACAACAACAAGCAGAAAGCCAAAGAAATAAAACATGAGCTAAAGTCTAAAATGTCTCAAGCACAGCCTCCCGAATTTGCACAGAAAATCTCTGCAGCCGAAGCTGTTTCAGCCCTAGATACTCTGAAATCTGGTAAAGCGGCTGGTTGTGATGGTATATACCCGGAGTTCCTTAAACATGCTGGCCAAGGTGCAGTGCAGTGGCTAACAGCACTGTTTAGTGAAATTCTCGCAACAGGAAGACTGCCAAATCTTTTTAAGAAAACTAAAATAATTGCCATCCTGAAACCGTCAAAATCTGGTAACAATCCTGAAGACTATAGACCCATTGCACTTCTAAGTGTCTGCTATAAACTGCTGGAGAGAGTACCAACTATCCTGAAACACATTCCTGTACAACAGGCTGGCTTCAGACGAGACTGCAGTTGTAGCGATCAAGTGCTAGCGTTGGCAACATACATAGAGAAGGGCTTCGAAGACCTGAAGAAAATTATGGCCGTGTTTATTGACCTAACATCAGCATATGATACAGTGTGGCGGAAAGGCATGCTTCTTAAGTTCTTAAGAATAATTCCATGTAAAAGAATTGCAAAACTATTCAATAACATGCTGTCCAGCAGGAAATTACAAGTTCACCTAAAAGGTCAAGTAAGCAAGGTATACAACTTAAATGACGGACTACCACAAGTATCAGTATTGGCCCCCCTACTTTTCAATTTATATGTCGCTGACTTGCCAGAAACGAAAGCAAGAACATTTATCTATGCTGATGACATAACCTTGGTGACGCAGACTAACGATTTTACAACTTCAGAAATGACTCTCACTCAGGATCTGCGAATTCTAGATCAATTTTTTTATGGATGGCGACTCAAAGTAAACAGAAATAAAACTGAATCCTCCACCTTCCATCTGAGTAATAGGCATGCTCGCTATAAACCGCAAATTTCCTTTATAAATCAGTTGCTGTTATATACCCCATTCCCAAAATACCTCGGCGTGACCTTGGATCGTTCGCTAACATATAGAAAACACCTAACTGAAACAGCTTTAAAAATGAGAACCAGAAACAATGTATTACACAAACTCTCCGGAACAAGCTGGGGAGCTAAGGCATCAGTACTCAAAACAACTGCCCTCTCACTTGTATACTCTGTTGGGGAATATTGCAGCCCAGTATGGCTGAACAGCGCTCATACAGCCATGGTAGACACGCAGCTGAATGTAGCCATGAGAAGCGTATCTGGGACAATAAAATCCACACCCACAGAATGGCTACCTGTTCTGTCTAATATTGCACCACCGAAGTTACGACGTCAAGCAGCGTTGAAAAGGGAACGGGAGAAGTGCTCCAAGAATCCCGAGTTACCGCTACACCAGGACTGTGATGCCACTCAAAGGCAACGTCTTAAGTCCAGGAAACCCTCCTGGAGACTTGGAAAAAGGTTTGCTTCTGAAGGATTCCAACCAGAAACAGCATGGCGGGAAGAATGGTTCGTAGCCAATCCCGATTCTGCAGGTCTCATGGCTGATCCTACACGAGTCCCTCCTGGATTCCACTTACCTAGGAGGTCGTGGACCACGCTAAATCGCATACGCACCAAGCACGGAAGATGCCAGGACTTGAAGCATAAGTGGGGAATCGCTGAATGTGCCAAGTGTGACTGCGGATACTAACGACAAACAATACACCACATAGTCACAGAGTGTCCCCTACGGAAATATGCTGGAACTCTGACCAGCATACATGAGGTCTCTGAGGAAGCAATCTCCTGGCTGGATACTTTCGATATTAACCTGTAGTTTTTATTACAACTTGAAGCTCTGTTTGTCAATATTACTGTTTATAAAAACCACATTTTCTCTTTTACATGTAACTCATCCTAGTGTTTTTATCTATATGTATATTATTGATTTATCGATCTAATCTAAGACTTTTATTACCATAAATGGACGTAATCTATTTTATTTGTAGTATATGCATAGTGTGTTACCAGTAACATCGCCCGCATCTCGTGGTCGTGCGGTAGCGTTCTCGCTTCCCACACCCGGGTTCCCGGGTTCGATTCCCGGCGGGGTCAGGGATTTTCTCTGCCTCGTGATGGCTGGGTGTTGTGTGCTGTCCTTAGGTTAGTTAGGTTTAAGTAGTTCTAAGTTCTAGGGGACTTATGACCACAGCAGTTAAGTCCCATAGTGCTCAGAGCCATTTGAACCATTTTTGAACCAGTAACATCATTGCTGTTCAATTCAAGTAATGTATCCTTGACGCCAAAAAAAATAATAATAATAAACAGAAAATTGTGACTTGTTAAACACTAAACAATCAAGTATTCAATAGAAGAAGTGTAATAATTCTGCTCAAATTAATTAAAATGACGGAAGCATAGATTACATCTGAAGCAGATTCACGCTGCTGTATAAGAAAGTTTTCTCTGAGGCTGTCCTCCATTTTTTCCTATCATGTGCTGCCCTATACATTTCTACGTAACTGTTATATTCAATATCTACATAATGACTTTCCGACATTCCAAGTTTTTCTCTCTATTTCTCCTTTGAATCTCAAATAAGCATTGCTGCCACTTCAGCCCGTCAGCTATATTATCCGTACACTTACTCTTACTGTTGGTCAAGGAAGCAATCCCGGGAACACTAGAAATATTTACTGTCCACTCACGAACCATTTACTTGCTATTGAGTCAGAAAGTCATCAGTTAATGGGAGGCAGAGTGGCGAGAAGTGTCACAAAATAAACCGTATTCTGTGAAACCAACTGTCTGGCAGTGGCAATCCTCCTTCGGGTCACAGAGACAGAATGAAACGGAACTTACTTGTCTCTGTATAGGTCATAGTCTTCTGACCCACGGCTTCTTGCTCCAGCAGGAGGAGCCACCAGTTCGTGGAGCTTGTGGAGTGTGCATTTTAACAGTGTGTATTTTATACTCTGACAGGAGGGAAGCCATAAATTTGGCACGGCATCTACCCTCCATTTTCACCAACGACGATTGCGGTACACATTTTAAAATCTTGGGAATTGTCCAAACTCCAAATTATTAGGTTCGAAGTTTCAGTGTGTTGGAGGGTGGATGGAGCATTCTTTTTGGTCAAATGTTTGAGCGGAACGAAAACTAGACTCCCTATAAATTACACAATAGATTCTTTTCTGAATTTGCATGGTCGAACGATGAGTTGGAAATGGGCTAATGAGGTGTCAACTTGATCAGCGTTAGGCTTAAATTTGCAAGAAAGATTTTATTGCTTTAAAAAACCTGCGTTATTAAGGTAAACGTAATTACCGATTTGAGGAAAAAGGTTTTTGGGCAAATTTTCTTAGACAGAGTGTGGAAATTGGAAAAATGGGGTTCAAATTGAGCAATGTGAGGTCTAGTCTTGCGAAAAACATTTAATTGCTTAAAATTAAACAGGGTAATTAAGAAAAAACTAGTACCTTGATAAAAAATTACACAATGAATTTGTGTCTGAATTTTCATAGCCCAACGAAAACTGGGAGCCCTAGTTTTGTGAAAAATGTTTATTTTCTTGAAATAAATCAGGATAATTAAAAAAACTTTATTTGCAGACCGTTCAAAACCACTGGTCCAAATATGAAAGTGATCTGAGTCAGCAATGGGTATTCCTGCTTTTTCAGTCCTCCTGTTTCGCTCCCTCCTCTGGCGCGATCATAGGAGCTTACAACATTGGTACATGCATGAACAAAATGGCAAAGGGTCCTTCTAAGACCCGCCAGTTCAGCAACACCCTTTTTGTCAGGTGCACACCTTCGTTGGGCACTTGAAAATGTATCTATACTGTGACAATCCTTGACAATTCTTCCTAGGCCCCTGAGGATAGTCAACCCCTTCGATATCAGATTCACCACGCCCGCAAGCAGCGCTAGAGCACCAGTGTATCACCACTCAGATCAAAGGTGCCAAATGGGCTGCTTGCACGCCGGCGCGTACGAATTAGACGTTGTCTCTGTAGAGACACATTTTTTAGGTGCTCAACAAAGGCGTATAGGTGACAGCGAGTTGTTGCCGAACTTCAGGGTCCTAGAAGGCCCTTTTCCCATTCTGTTCACGCGTGTGTCAATGTCGCGCCCCCTCCCTCAGCCAATTACCACCCCTGCTCGGAACAGGAAGGCTGAAAAAGCATAAACACCCTTTGCTGCTTTGGTTCATTTCAAATTTCGACCAATCGTTTTGAGTGGTCCCTAGTAGCTTCACCCTGGATACAGAAGTAAAAATTGCGGTCGCCCTACTATGTATAATAGGATTGTAACCGCACCATGTCCTTGGAGAAGGGCTGAATCTTCCGAAATGCTTCAGTAGTATCAACTGTTGTCATTAACGTAGTTCTGTTGTACATCGCACTGAAAATTGTCGTTTTCGACCGCGAAATGTGTGTAAATGAACACCTCAAGAAAGAGATGATTTCATTGGCAACCCTTGTACCACTCCTGAGGCCTTTTAGTGTCGATTATGAGCGACGTTGTGTTGTGACATGTTTTCCTTGCTACCAATAAAAAAAACCGTGCTTTCAACTTTGAACATCTCATTTCTGACCTCCATTTCAGAGGAGTCGATAGAAGAGGTGAGTTATGGGTAAGGGGATGTGATGACCTTGCCATCGTGAGACACGTCCACGGTGGCGTTGGGCAGAACTGTGGTGAAATTCTGTGCCATTGTGGCGTCATTAACACACCTCACACGTCACAGCTTCTGAACCCTAGCTTCTTTTTCGCATGTGTCGACATCTCGATGTCTGAAGCATCGTCGAATAATAGGGTGACGTCGCAGGGAGTCACACTTTTGTTTCATTGCAAAGGTGGATTGTAGGCATGTTTTAGCCAAGTGTCACACTTCTGTGTTTCAATGGGGGAAAATGATAGGGTTTCAAATAAGGTGATCCATTAACACCTTTGCACAGTGTAAATTAGAGAAACATTTGATGCGTCTTTTAATGATGCTCGACTACAAGTCCAGCAAATGATGTGCCAACTGAGGATTTAAAGTTCAGTGTTTAAATTAGACTCTTACAATTTGAAGACTACTAGAGGGTATCTGACAGCTTCTCAGCTGCTGTGCACGACGTCGAGCATCACCCTATGATGCTGTTTCTTTAATTTGTTTTATTTCTTACTTTTAAACAGACCATTCCATAAAACATCTGTGTTTTTTTCCTAAACATTATTTGTTTGTTTGGTGATCAGCCAGATACATGTATCTGTTTTGGTCAAACATCTTTTCTTGCCCTTCCTTTTCCTTTTACACGTCTCTTAAGAACTGGCACGTGACAAGCTTTTGCAGTAGGTCTGTTTATGTGTTTGTGTGTTCCTTTCACAAGAAGTTTAGAAAAGATGTTACCCTTTTATTCTGCTGTTTTTAGCATTGTTACACATTTTTAAACCACATTCGCCACCCCTGGCTTCAATATGGCGGCTAAAGACCTCAATGTCGTACACCCAAAAATTCTAACATCGTCATCATCATATGCAACACATTTAAATGCTTCTTGGTTCTTATTTTCTGGATGTCTAATCGTCCATATTCGCTACAACTTCCTTAGCTCCATAACAACAAGTCATACCATCAGAGATCTTTTACTGAAGAGCGCTTTCTTCTCCTGTGTCAACGTACTAATACCTACGTTTTCCAGCCGTCGTGTGTAATCTTATGTCATAGATACGAAAATACCTTCATTTCTTCCAGCGCTGTGCTACTCCCAGCTTTGATGTTAGACAAGTCGTTAGTCTCCTCACAGGCAGTCTTCTTCACTTTTTACGCTAATTCTTAAGCCATTATCTGTGCTATGCTTTTGTCCATTCTTTCAGACGGTTTTCTATGTCTTCATTATATCCTGTCAAAACCTTAGCATTGGCGTCTGACCCTCTCCCCCTTTTAATTTTTAACAAAAGAAGTATTACTAACGTCACATACTAAAAAAAAATTGAATTTGAATTTTGTTTGTCTGCAGGTCGAGAACACCATATAAAACTATAGGTAAAATGGTGCAGAAGAACTTGAATATAATTAAAGTGCTACTTAAGGACAAACACAAGCAAAGCATGAAATAATGAGGGTACTGAGGGCGTCAGGCGAGGAAAAATGTATGTAGAATGTAACCTGTAAGGCGTAATCCTTTGTCTGGTAGACAAAAATCTAAACAAGAATTCCAAAAAAATAAATACTGTTGTTGGTAAGTAGAGGTCCACAGCACATAATCGAGAGAGATATAACGCCCCGTCAAATCAATCCCAAGGAAGAGGAAACGAAGTCTTATTCACATTTACTGCAAACTTTCTTTCAGATTATATTATCTGCGTTACAAACTGTCTCTAATTTAAATAAATATCTCTAGTTATCTCTCCCTCATCATCGCGTCTGTCTATTTCCTTGACCAAACTTTCAGGACAACGCAGTTTTCTTCACCAGTGTTAAGGCCACTGCCACGTCAAGTATTCCTCGATCCTTAACCAAACACCACTTCTTTAGGTAAATGAAGGTAAGAGACTTTTTGTTCCCTATTACTTTCTGATACCTACTCATTTAGCCCCTGATCATACAATTTTCAGCATTCTACTGTAGCGTCACAGTTCGGACGTTTCTAGCCATTTCTACTTTTCCTTTCTTAATTGCACACACACAAACACACGTCCAATCTTAGGAGTTTCTTTCTTAACTGCACACACACACACACACACACACACACACACACACACTTCCAATCTTAGGAGTTTCTTTCTTAACTGCACACACACACACACATGTGAAGTGTGATTCTGTTCTCTCACTTGCTTCAGTCCTAACCTTCAGCCTTAGACAGAGTAGTTCTATCACTTTTTCGACGGTGTCTTCCACAAATTCAATGCTCAGAAGCTCGCTCCTAGAACAGAGTCTATAATTTGGCTCCCGAGAAACACAGCTTCTGATGTGGTAAATTAGAGTATTTCTCCACGTTATAAGGCAACCGTGACTCCACAAACAAAGGATGGTGTTCACCTCGGTCTGCAATGTCACACTCTTCAGAGCTTTTCGCCAGTCGTCAGCACGAAGATTTCTAAAAATATACACATCAAAAAACGTTTTTCATCATCCTGGCTCTCAGAACTCCTGAAGATAGACGTTGACTGTGGATACTGTATCACAGACACAGTCCCTTTGACTGTTCAGAGATGTCACTAAACCCGCCCAAAGATGTAAACAACCATCCATGAACAGCCTCCATTAGACGGAGAGGGTCCGACAGCCGATCAGTTCCACTCATTCCACCAGGAAGGAGGTACACGGCTCGTATTGTCTGTAGTTCAACCATGCCTAAACGGTCAATACTGCGGTTCGATTGCGTCCGCATTGTTACTTTGTGCCAGGAAGGGTACTCCACAAGGGAAGTGTCCACTCCAGGCGTCTCGGAGTGAACCAAAGCGATGTTGTTCGGACATGGAGGAGATACAGAGAGACAGGAATGTCGATGACATGCCTCGCTCAGGCCACCCAAGTGCTACTAATGCAGTGGATGACCGCTACCTACGGATTATGGCTCAGAGGAACACTGACAGCAACGCCACCGTGTTGAATAATGCTTATCGTGCAGCCACAGGACGTCGTCTTACGACTCAAACTGTGTGTAATAGGGTACATGATATGCAACTTCACTCCCGTCGTCCATGGCGAGACCCATCTTTGCAAGCACGACACCATGCTGCGCAGTACAGGTGGACCCAACAACATGCCAAAAGGACTGCTCAGGATTGGCATCACGTTCTTTTTACCGGTGAATGTCGCATATGCCTTCAACCAGATAATCGTCGGAGTGTTTGGAGGCAACCCGGCCAGGCTTAACGCCTTAGACACAATGACCAGCGACTGCAGCAAGGTGGAGGTTCCCTGCTGTTTGGGTGTGGCATTATGTGGGGCTGACGCACTACGATGGTGGTCATGGAAGGCGCCGTACCGGCTGTACAATACGTGAATTCCATCCTTCGAACAATGGCGCAACCATATCGGCAGCATATTGGCGAGGTATTCGTCTTCATGGACGACAATTTGCGCCCTCATCGTGTACATCTTGTGAATGACTTCCTTCAGGGTAACGACATCACTCGATTAGAGTGGCCAGCATGTTCTCCAGACATGAACCCTATCGAACATGCCTGGGATGGATTAAAAAGGGTTGTTTATTCTCGACGTGACACACCAACCACTCTGAGGGATCTACGCCGAATCGCCGTTGAGGAGTGGGCCAATCTGGACCAACAGTGCCGTGATGAACTTGCGGATAGTATGCCACGATGAATACAGGCATGTATCATTGCTAGGGGACGTGCTACTGGGTATTAGAGGTACCTATGTGTACAGAAATCTGGACCACCACCTCTGAAGGTCTCGTTGTATGGTGATACAACATGGAACGTGTCGTTTTCATGAGTAATAAAAAGGGCGGAAATGATGTTTATGTTGATCTCTATTCCAATTTTCTGTACAGGTTCCAGAACTCTCTGAACCGAGGTGATGCAAAAGTTTTTTTGATGAGTGTACTATGCGATTTCCCTTCATTCTGATGGAAAGCTTTTTATTGTTATTACTTCTACTTCTCACTCTACACTATTTGAGTTAAATATTACGTCTACTGATTTTTTTCAGCGTCACTACCTTTAATGCGCTCTAAAAACAAATCAGTGAAACAGTCAAAGAAGGATAAAGAAAATTTCTGAACGAGCAAGAATTATGTTCACATATATTAGCATAAATGTTAATGTTTGTATTCACGAATTTTTTATTGTTTAATTTTTGTTTGTGTGTAGCTAACTCTCTTCCCTCAGCACTTCAGGTCAGAACTGATAAGCGATTTAAGAAAATTATGATTCGGTCGTTATGCTCCTTTGCAAGAAAATGTAGAAGAATTTTAACATGTATTCGTTGCTGCACGGCGTCATTTTGCTAGTAAACAGAGTGAAGAAAAGAGTAATAGTGAACAATAAGATGCAGATTCCAAACTTCCTGAGCATCAAAATCGTCGAGACATTAATAGAAAAGAGGAAGTATTTTCTAATTTAGGCGGAAAGCCAAAGAAACGAAGCCCAACAAGTAGATCAGAGGCGCTAGAGCTGTTCTGATGTAAACTACTAACACGGAACCGAATAAATATTTGAATATTTATATCTGGAACAGAATACATTGTGGGAGTGAATCATGAACTGTGTAAACGAGTAGGACAAGGAACAAACAGGTATTGATACGTGCTGTAATAGGTTCAGAAATAAACTCAGCAACGGTAAAAGCAGTTTTATTTTTACATCACTTACATACACTATGTGATCAAAAGTATCCGGACCCCCCCAAAAAACATACGTTTTTCATATCAGGTGCATTGCCCTGCCACCTACTACCAGGTACTCCATATCAGGGCCTCAGTAGTGATTAGACATCGTGAGAGAGCAGAATGGGATCGCTCCGCGAAACTCACGGACTTCCAGCGTGGACAGATGTTTGGGTGTTACTGGTGTCTTAAGTCTGTATGCAAGATTTCCAAACTCCTAAACATCACTAGGTCCACCGTTTCCGAAGTGATAGCGAAGTGGAAACGTGAAGGGACACGTACAGCACTATTGAAGACCAATTCAGGGATAGCGACTACATCTTTCAACACGATCGAGCACCTGTTCATAATTCCCGGCCTGTGGTGGAGTGGTTACGCCACAATAACATCCCTGTGACTGACTGGCCTGCACAGGGTCCTGACCTGAATCTTGTAGAACACCTTTGGGACTTCGTGCCAGGCCTCACCGACCGACATCGATACGTCTCCTCAGTGCAACACTCTGTGAAGAATGAGCTGCCATTTCCCAACAAACCTTCCAGCACCTGACTGAACGTATGCCTGCGAGAGTGGAAGCTGTGATCAAGGCTGAGGGTGGGCCAATACTATATTGAATTCTAGCATTACAGATGGAGGGTGCCCCGAAATTGTAAGTCATTTTCAACCAGATGTCCGATCACATAGTGTAGCTGATACTGTGAGTTCGTGTAGATAATACGGTTATCACGGGGATGAGAGAAATAGAGGACGGACAAAAGGCAGCTGAAAGATAGACAACAACAAAAACGAACAATGAATGAAATGTCGTCCTCATTAAGTCGGAAAGTCAGTTCTATAGAGCTACTGATTATTTTCTAACATAGTATAAGGCCACAATCGACACTTCTCCTTTTCCGGTACGTTATGTAGAAAACGGAGCGGAAAGTTTAGCGGTACGACCGGAAAATCTTTGAAATGTTTCTTCGTACGAAAATGTATAACCGTATGAATATATTGACAATCTATCTTAGTTGTCGTGCAAGTAGCACATCAGTATACGTGAGAACTAGGATGCTCAAACACGATACAAAGCGATAATATATGCGTGGAGTTCCACTATGTGACACGAAAATTAAGTCGAATATTCAGCGAAACAAATTAATAATACTGTCTGTTTTGTCACGTCTTCTGCGCACTAAAGGATCTATAGACAGAGACAACGTACAAAGAAAATTTCAAAATCTTATTTATGTACGTAGTAATTTTCGTTATTCACTTCCTATATGTACTTAAGATGACGACAAACTGGGCTAGTTCTTTTCGTCAGAGTCATTCGCAAAATTCTTTCTTTAGAAACACGAATATCAAACGTATGAAATCAGCGTTCTTTATTGGAAATGAAGACCCATGCTTCTTGACAGAGCGTAGGGGAACGATGCGGGAGACACGTACTGCTTTACTAGGCAAGGTCCTAATTGGAGGTGGTTTGCCGTTGCCTTCCCCCGATCTTAATGGGGATGAATGATGATGAAGGCGACACAACAACACCCAGTCATCTCGGAGCAGGTAAAACTCCCTGACCCCGCTGGGAATCGAACCCGGAGCCCCGTGCTCGGGAAGGGAGAACGCTACCGCGAGACGACGAGTGGCGGACTGCGTTCTATATTAACGGCCATTTTTATGAAAAATTTGCCACACTGGTTGTTGTTTTTACACGGTTTCTTTTACCAGTCGATACGTACGTTGTGCTGCTTTCCCATCTTTGCTTAAGAAACATAGCACACAAACTACTTTAACACGGAGCTACAGATACGTGCAATGACAGAATAAAGTGACGAAATTGGCTTGGTGAGTTTCATTTACATCCGAAAGAGCGACACCATTTGAAGAGACATTTCCTTAGCTGTAAATTCAAATTATTGTGTAAGAAACACATTGTCATAAGAATTTCACCTAACAAAGTTTTCTTTAAAAAAAAATATTTAAGTTATATGCCGTAAGTTCATCCAGCTTGTATGGGAAATTGATATCTTTGAGGATTCATAGGTGCACGTGTACGAAATCGTTTCTATTCTGAGAGTTAAATCTTTACAAAATAGTATGCAATGGCCTTCACATAGGTGAAGAAAACTGCGTTGATAGCAAAGATCAGACTATGTAAACTGGTTGTCAAGTACATTGGGTCTCCGAAGTAGATAGAGAAGATAATGTAAGGAAAGATAAGAAAGATATTTATTTAAATTAAGCGTTATTTGTGGAGCATGTAGTATGAACTGCAACCAAGGTTTCAGTAAATATCAACAAGAGTTCTTTTCCCGTTCTTGGGATTTTATTTGATGGAGCTTTGTATTTATGAACCAATACTTGAACCCGTTTCTCTGGTTTTCAGGGGCAACTACATTGAAGAACCAAAGAAACTGGTACACCTACCTAATGTCGTGTAGGGCCTCCGCGAGCACGCAGAAGTGCCGCAACACGACGTGACATCGACTCGACTAATCTCTGAAGTGCTGGAGGGAACTGACACCATGAATTCTGCGGGGCTGTCCATAAATCGGCAAGAATACGAGGGTGTGCAGATCTCTTCTAAACAGCACGTTGCAATAATGTTCATGCCTGGAGAGTTTGGTGGCCAGCGGAAGTGTTTAAACTCAGAAAAGAACCACTCTGTAGCAATTACGGACGTGTGGGGTGTCGCATTGTCCTGCTTGAGTTGCCTAAGTCCGTCGGAACGAACAGTGGAGACATGGATGCAGGCGATCAGATTTGATGCACGTGCCACCTGTCAGAGTCGTATCTAGACGTATCAGGGGTCCCATATCACTCCAACTGCACACGCCCCACACCATTACAGAGCCTCCACCAGCTTGAACAGTCCCCTGCTGACATGCAGGGTCCGTGGATTCATGAGGTTGTGTCCACACTCGTACACGTCCATCCACACGATAAAAATTGAAACGAGACTCGTCCGACCAGGCAACATGTTTCCACTCATCAAAAGTTCAATGTCAGTGTTGACGGGCCGAGGCGAGGAGCAAAACTTTGTGTCGTGCAGTCATCAATTGTACACGAGTGGGCCTTCGGCTACGTAAGCCCATATCGATGATGTTTCGCTGAATGGTTCGCACGCTGATACTTGTTGATGCCCAGCATTGAAAAATGCAGCAATTTCCCGAAGGGATGAACTTCTGTCACGTTGAACGATTCTCTTCAGTTGTCATTGGTCCCATTCTTGCAGAATCTTTTTCCATCCGCAGCGATGCCGGAGATTTGATGTTTTACCGCATTCCTGATATTCACGGTATACTCGTGAAATGATCGTACGGGAAAATCCCCACTTCATCGCTAACTCGGAGATGCTATGTTCCATCGCTCGTGCGCCGACTGTAACACCACGTTCAAACTCACTTAAATCTCGATAACCTGTCATTGGAGCAGCAGTAACCGATCAAACTACTGTGCCAGACATTTGTCTTATACAGGCGTTGCCGACCACAGCGCTGTATTCTGTCTGTTTAGATATCGCTGTATTTCAATAGACATACCTATACCAGTTTCTTTGCCGCTTCATTGTAATTACGCTATCCGAGTACCCCTTATGGAATGACATACGACCCAATACTCCGCTTTAGTTCGTCACACACACCGCACCAGTAGTTCGGTCACATACCGACCAATTAATGTGCCGTTTCCTAATGCGGCTGTGCAACTTAGTAGTTCAGGAAGCATCGAAACAATGACGGCACATGTGAAACGTACTCCACTTCCTTGCACGTACTGCATCATCGACCACCAAAGAATGTCTCCAGATAATGCTCATGAGAGATCTTTTGTCTCTGATTTTACGTCCTTGGCTTGTGGTACGTGACGGCACCTGCAGCTGTCTCGCTTTTCCTCTACAGCACGCCCCCCTCAGCTCTTGATCTCGTTCTGCTGACAGGCTTTTCTCGGAATGCTATCTTGCGATCCGGGTGTCTGTTCCCCTGGCTGCAGGTAGTGCAGAGTCAGGTCTCACAAAGGGCGCTGACGACGCGGTAAGCCGACCCACCGGCTCACAAACGAGGACCGCTCTTGTGACAAGCGGCTGCCGCCCGTAGCCACCTCTTGTCTCACCGTGCAGCACAAGGGCGCTTCGCAGACAACAGCCCCGTCCTCTCACCGCTACGCGTCCGCCTCGAATGACATGTTCATAACATACGGCAGATAAATTGCGAGCGGACGTATGCTCGGGGATCTGTTCTCCGTGGCGTGTGATATGGTTTCCAGATGACAGAGGCTACTGCGCCGGTTGTAGCGTTCAGTCAGTGAAACTAATCGGATGCCACGGTCATGTGAGGAGGTAGAACAAAAGCCTGTAGAAGCACTTGAAATCCTGAAACAGTAATATTCAGAAAAACGCAAACCAAATCCAACTAATTTGAAGAGAAGTACTTTTCATCTTCGCAACTGATACGGCTGAAGGAAACAGAATGCCATGACTAGGTACGGTACTGTAGAACGATGCCCATCCCACTTAATAGAAAATTACCTTAAATCGAGATCTAGCTTTAGAAAAACACTGTTCCAACATCAGACTTCCTGGAAGATTAAAACTGTGTGCCGGACGGAGACTCGAATTCGGGACCTTTGGCTTTCGCGTGCAAGTGCTAGAGCCCGCGAAAGGCAAAGTTCCCGAGTTCGAGTCTCGGTCCGGCACACAGTTTTAATCTGCCAGGAAGTTTCATGTCAGCACACACTCCGCTGCAGAGTGAAAATCTCAATCTGGTTCCAACATCAAGTTTACATTTTATTTGGCTTTCGCTTATTGAACCCTACTGCCAATAGCTTGGTACAAGTGTGAAATCTTGTGTACAGAGATATCACGATACAAGAATTTGTTTAGAAATTTATAAGCAGTTGGGGAATCTTTGTGACATTAGCTGCAATAAATACGAAGATATTATATGTTGATGACACATGAAAAATTCTGCCGGACCAGGACTCGAACCCAGATTTCCCACTTCTTAAAAGCTGTCGCCTTAGCACTTCGTCAATCTGAGCACGTTTCCAGGACTGACCCAATCTACCAAACGTCGTACTGTCTACGACCCCATAGTTTACAATTTTACTCATAATCTCACCACAGGGTTTCAAGGAGACAAACGTATTCAACGTTAGTATTAGAATATTCATTTTACCGTCGAGGCATGTAACACTTACTTTTAACAATGTTTGAATAAACAAACATTGGTGACGATCTTGCAGACGTACCAAATTTATTAAACTGATTGGCCATCTTTGAATCTTTCTGACTTTAGCTGCTTAGAGTATGAAGAAATTATGTATTGGTAAGACTCGAAAATTTGTGCCAGACCAGGACTAAAACCCGAATATCCCACTCTTCACGATTTCTCGTCTGAACCACTTCGGCTATCAGAGGTCGCTTCCGGGTCCGACCCAGATTTTCACACGTCACACTGCCTACGACGCCATCATTTACAAAAAATGTTCAAATCTTATGGGACTTAACTGCTAAGGTCATCAGTCCCTAAGCTTACACACTATTTAACCTAAATTATCCTAAGGACAAACACACTCACCCATACCCGAGGGAGGACTCGAACTTCCGCCGGGACCAGCCGAACAGTCCATCATTTATAACATTACTTCCTGCCACAGGGTTTCAAGTGGTTAAGGCGACTGCTCGCGACAAGCAGGAAATTCAAGTTCGATTTCCGGTCCGGCACAATTTTTCGTGTGTCACCAACACGTTGTTATTGTTGTGGTCTTCAGTCCAGAGACTGGTTTGATGCAGCTCTCTATGATACTCTATCCTGTGCAAGCTTCTTCATGTCCCAGTACCTACTGCAACCTGAATCCTTTTGAATCTGCTTAGTGTATTCATCTCTTAGTCTGCCTCTACGATTTTTACCCACCACGCTGTCCTCCAGTACTAAGCTGGTGATCCCTTGATGCCTCAGAACATGTCCTATGAACCGATCCCTTCTTCTAGTCAAGTTTCTAGTCAAGTTTCTCTCCCCAATTCTATTCAATACCTCCTCATCAGTTATGTGGTCTACCCATCTAATCTTCAGCATTCTTCTGTAGCACCGCATTTCAAAAACTTCTATTCTCTTCTTTTCTAAACTATGTATCGTCCACGTTTCACTTCCATATATGGCTACACTCCACACAAATACTTTCAGAAACTACTTCCTGACATTTAAATCTACACACGATGTTAAGAAATTTCTCTTGTTCAGAAACGCTTTCCTTGCCATTGCCAGTCTACATTTTATATCCTCTCTACTCCGACCATCATCAGTTATTTTCTTCCCCAAATTACAAAACTCTTTCACTACTTTAAGTGTCTCATTTCCTGATCTAATTCCCTCAGCATCATCCGGTTTAATTCGACTACATTCCATTATTCTCGTTTTGCTTTTGTTGATGTTCATCTTATATCCTCCTTCCAAGACACTGTCCATTCCGTTTAACTGTTCTTCCAGATCCTTTGCTGTCTCTGACAGAATTACAATATCATCAGCGAACCTCAAAGTTTTTATTTCTTCTCCATGGATTTTAATTCCTACTCCGAATTTTTCTTTTGTTTCCTTTACTGATTGCTCACTATACAGATTGAATAACATCGGGGATAGACAACAACCGTGTCTCGCTCCCTTCCCAACCACTGCTTCCCTTTCATGCCCCTCGACTCTTATAACTGCCATCTGGTTTTCGTGCAAATTGTAAATAGTCTCTCGCTCCCTGTATTTTACTCCTGCCACCTTCGAAATTTGAAAGCGATGTTCATATCTAATGCCGCTAATGTCAGAAATATTACGCAGTTGTGAATAAATTTCATAAATTTAGTACAACTGCGAGTTTTTCGCCAATGTCTGTTTCTTCAGACATTGTTAAAAACACGAAGTAAGTAGTTTGAAAGACGTTTTAAGATTATATGTTGTGAAGTCATAATACAGCTGTAACACAATATCGGTACAGCGATTTTGTCGATACAACTGTTGACTAAATGTGTGATTTATTTAATTTCAAAACACAACATATTATCGGAAAGCATGATCCCATTATCAATTTCATGAAAAAAATAAACCGTTAGGTAGAGCAAAAAATAAGCAAACGCAAAAAATGCATTGTCCAACATGCGAGGGTCGTTATTTTTTCTAGGTCCGATCGGTCGTGAAATTAAAACCACATTGAAAATCCAACGAGGTCTCTTGCAGACGTCACACTTTTCTGTTCTGAGCGCAGGGTGAGCACGTGTGAAGGGCTCGGTGTACCTCGATTTTTTCATGCACAGGGCAGACGGGTTCTGCTTGACTTCATGCTGTGCTAAGTGCGGCATTGGTGTAGGAACTTTGAAGCAAGATGTTCGGACGAAAGGATTAGAATACCATAAATAGGCAACACGGCGACCAGAATGAAGCAAATCGAACAACCCCCAGCCATGTTTTCTGAAGTCAAGAAAGAAGCGTTGCACATAATAGTCCATGAGGAAATTACGAAATTCCGGCTGTCAGCACTCAGCAGTCGTAGCCGAAACCAATATCATTTCTGAGTATGCCACACTAACCATTTATATAGTATGCGTCGTCTGTCGATAGTGTCAGCAGCTTTCATATAACTATTGTAACCGCAGAGGGTCGCAAAACAGTACTCACCTCAAATAAGAAATACTTGTAGTTTCATTGACTGTGTGAGTGCAGTTACACGTTCTACAAATGTTAGACATGATTTCGAAAATAAATTTGGCGCTTACTGTCTTACAAGTCGCACACTCACTGTCTCTCCTTCAGACCAACCACGTACTGGCTTCCGAAAGTGTGGCGGCCAATGGCACAGGGTCGCACCGCAGGGGCGCTAAATAACGTGTCACAATATGTCTGTGTAATTTCTATTTGCTAAGCACTATCTACCCCTCCTCCCCCCCTCTCCCCCCCTCCCCCAGATAAGAAGAAATGAGATCCTGCTTAGAGTTTATCACATTATTTACAAGAGAATAAGAAACTACCCATTCATCACGACATATCTGTCTTACAAAGAAACAGGCTTCGTTCAGACGCCCGCAACTACTGTACGCTGAACAATTAACTACAAGTAACGCCAAAGTAAGAGATCTATGGAACGAGAACCATCAACACATCCGAAATCACCAAGAATGGAAATGGTTCGAGAAATATAACTGTGACACTATTGGTGTCGAACGGGTCAAATTAAATAGAATCCTCACTCGACGTAGTCAGTGTTCTGACTCGCTCTTTAAATGGTGTATTGTGGAGTCTCCGACTTGTGACTGTGGTGTACTGAAACAATCTATCAGACAAATAATAGAGAAGTGCGCCTTACGATGCTACGAGGGGTACATGAAATGGTTTTGCGAATGCTGATATCACAGCGATGGAATGGATTAGAAACCTAGATATTAGTTCATACCATAGATATTAGAATTTAGTAATTTTATTTTTGTTTTATTCAGTGACATTCATTACATATTATCACTATATTGCATGCATGTGACATACGAAAGATGATGATGATGATGATGATGATGATGATGCTGGTGGTACAGACGCTCATGGTACAGGCGGTCAGGGGCAGAAGCGAGTGTCAACCGGGATCTAGTTGAGCGAGTCGATCAGGTGATTCGAGAAGGGCACTCCAGAACAAGGGAAGAGGAATGTTCTTATCAGGTATTTTCCTTCATGACAGTTCTCGGTCGAGCATTGTAACTGGATTAAAGACCCTACTGTAGCGTTTTCGGTGGGAAGTGTTTGATCACCTACCACGCAGCCCAGTGTTGGCTCCCTCTCATTTTCATCTCTTTGCTAACGTGAACTGATGGCTATGAAGACAGCATTTTGACACAGACAACGAGCTGCAGAGCAGCATAGAGAATTGGCAGAAACCAATTGTGGCGGCCCTCTATCATGATAATACTGTAAAGTTGGTACGACGTTTCGACAAATGCCTCAGTCGGAGCTGTGATAATGTAGAGAAGTAGATGGAAGGTTCAGCTAAATGTTGCAAATAAGAATTTTTTTATTTTCACTGTGGTTTGTATTCCATGACCGATCGGACCGTCAAAAACTTGAAAAACAAAAAGCTGCTTGCTTATTATTTACTGTTCCCAGTGACATAATGCTTTTAAGAACTTGACAATGGAAACATATTTTCCCGAAAAATGTCGTGTTAGATTTAGACAATTTGACTTAAAATTACACTACAATGTCTAGCTAGGCGCAGTTCATACAGGTAAAGAATCTTGAGGTGATATCAATTACAGAGAAAATAAAATATAAAAAGAATTGAACAGAGATTGGAGAGCATACGTAAAGAGATTATATCTCACAAACTTGTGTTCCTAGCTAGTATGAAATCAAGAATACCTTTGCATATTTGAGAATCTTCACGATACAATAAAACAGGAGCACTCACTGGAAGGGACAGCACATTATTTTAGAAAGTTCTGCATTAAGTAGTTTTGCCGTACTTCCAAGAAACTGCACGGAATCAGCAAGTGGTTTGTTTACACTTCCTCCTCCTTTTTTTCTGAAGTCGTAGAAGGGATTATCCCTGATGCATCTTCGACGTAAGTGGAAGGTAGTTGAACCATGGTTTATACACAGTCGTGCCACGTCAGTTATCAGCTTCCTACACAGGGGGAAGCTTCTAATTATTGGTTGTACATCACGTTGCAGATCAGTGGAAGAAATAATGTGCATCGAAAACTTACTACCACAGCTAGGTTAGCCAATATATTATTTGGAGAAACTAAAGCTTTAGCAGTGTGCTTCTCTGTTCTAGAGCAGATTAGCTTAGTGTGGTGTAAATCAGCATACATGATGAACGGTGACTTTATTGTAAATGAATACTGAACACTGGTAACAGATCACCTACGACCAACCACAGCTGGTAAATTTCATTAACTCGCTGCCATTGCACCTGTGCCAGTTACAAGGAAAGTGACAGCTTATCATGTAGCTGCTTGTGTTTCCAGTTCTTTCTTACCTGTTCGGTCTCCCCTCTTCTGTATCCTTTGAGAGAGTAAGTTTGGCCCATTTCATTCCATTGATAAGACGTTATATGTTGTTTAGCAAAACAGACTTTTCAGCACCTTCTTGACTTTGCACTGGAACTGCACCCATCCAGTAATCGCTATTGTTAGTGTGAAGCTCTGTCTCGGCATTATCGTCGTAAAATGACAATGTCAACCAAGTAGCAAGACACGTTGTCCATTGAATGGGTCGAAGCAGGTTCTCCATCATATGTTCTGGGGTGGCTGGAGCGTTACACAGAACAAACGGCGTAATTTTAACTCGCAGGGCTCACCAGAAATTCCGAATGAAGTTTTTTCCCGATCAGCCTTGACAACATCGATTTTCCTATAACCTGGCTGCATGTCCATAGACGAGAAATACTTTGCTTCTTTCATCCAATCTACAGTGGCATATTTCTTGTTTAGTTATTGGTAGTTGAAAAAGAAACATCATGTGCCATCCTACTTCTTCGTAAGGACCACAGGGGAGAACAAAGGACTGTCTGAAGGTTCAGCATCTTCTCCCTTTCCTCCCATATTGCCTGTACTTCAGCCAGCGACATTGCACACTGTCTAATCAAAAGTATCTGGAACCCCCTATGTAATGCAGAATGGCACTCGACTACATGTCACAAGAGGTGGACTTGCTATTATAAAAGGAGGCAGCGGCAATGTGTCGTCAGTAGAGAAGTAGTAAAAGCAGACTTTGTCAGTTATGAGAGCTCAGTAACTTCGAATGTGGACTTGTTATGTGATGTCACCTGAGCAACAAATCCATCAGCATATTTCAACACTTCTAAGGCTGCTCAAGAGGACTGTTGATGATTTGACTGTAAAGTGCGGATGCAAAGAAACAGTCACAGCAAAACCAAGACCAAAAAGACCTCATGTGCCGCCAGAGCATCGTATATCTTGGAGGGTAGCTGCAAAAAAATGCATGAAATCAGCGGAAGCGATCACTCTTGAGTTTTAAAGTACTACCAGCAGCACAATGTCACTGCGTAGTGAGTTAAAGATAATGGGGTACAATGGTCCAGCAGCTCACATATGCCAAACATTTCTGCAGTCATTGCTAAGTGACACTGGAGATGGTTTAAAGAGCAATGCCGTTGGTCTGTTCATGGTGATAAGGAAATGATACAGAGTGATTAATTAAGCTGTCTCATGAGGAAATATGAAAGAAGGGTTCGGATTTGGCGAAGGGCTGGAAAACGCTGCCTGTCATCATGTATAGTGTCAAGAGTGAAGTAGGGAGAAGGTCGTTTTACGGTATGGAGGCGTTTTTCGTGTTTAGGATGTAGTTCCCCATTGCTCGTAAAAAGATGTTAAATGTGTAAGGATATCAACACCTAGTATATAGTTGTGGCCTACAGCCAAAAGACTAGTTTGATGCAGCTACCATACTACTGCACACGATAGAGTAGCATGGAGAGCTGCATCAAACCAGTCTCACACCACAACAACAACAACCATACTACTCTATCATGTGCAAGCCTCTTCATCTCTGAGTAAGTATTGCAACCTACAGCCTTGTGAATCTGCTTACTGTATTCATCTCTCGGTCTTCCTCTACGATACTACCCCCCCCCCCCCTCCCACTTCCCTCCAATACTAAATCGTTGATCATTTGATGCCTCAGAATGTCTTCTACCAACCGATCCCTTCTTCTTGTCGAATTGTAATACAAATTTCTCTTCTCCCCAGTTCTATTCAGTACCTCCTCGTTAGTTACGTGATCTACCCGTCTGATCTTCATTCTTCTGTAGCATCACATTTCAAAAGCGTCTATTCTCTTATTGTCTAAACTGTTTATCGTCCACGTTTCACTTCCATACATGGCCAAACTCCATGAAAATACTTTCAGAAAGGCAGTCCTAGCGTCAAGTGTTAGCTATGATTAAACTACGCTGTGTTCAAAATTCTACCAGGCGCCTTCCTCTTTCGTTCGTCACCCCCAGTCCATGTTAATAAATTTCTCTTCATCAGAAACGCTTTCTTGGCATTGCCAGTCTAGATTTTATATCCTCCCTACTTAGACCATCATCAGGTATTTTGCTTCCCAGATAGCAAAATTCATCTACAACTTCAAGCGTTCACTTCCCTCAGTATCACCTGTTTTCTTTCGACTACATTCCATTGTCCTCGTTTTTCTTTTGTTGATGTCCATCTTATATCCTCTTTTCAAGAGACTGTTCATTCCGTTCAACTGCTCTTCCAGGTCCTTTACTGTCTCTGACAGAATTAAAAAGTCAAACGTCAAAATTTTTATTTCTTCTACTTTAAATTTTTCTTTTGTTTCCCTTACTGATTACTCAATATATAGAATCAATAACAATGGGGACAGGCTACAACACTGTCTCACTCCCTTCTCAACCACTTCTTCCCTTTCGTGCCCCTCGAGTATTATAACTGCGATCTGGTTTCTGTACAGATTGTAAATAGCTCCCTGTATTATAACGAAATCTAATGGAGTAACTCCAACACTTGAAAATATAAATAGACTCTCACTGATTTAAGGAAAGCACAATGTATGCAATTCAGAACTGCGCAACACCTGGCCGCATCATTAGAAGTAATGGATGACGGTAAATGAATAAATCAATTTTTAGGTGAAAATTCCTGGGAGATAAAAACTGTATCCCGGACCGAGACTCGAACTCGGGACCTCTGCTTTTCGAAGATAAGTACTCTACCAACTGAGCTACCCAAGCAGGACTCGGGCCCGCTCCTCACAGCTTTACTTCCGCCAATACCTCGTCTTCTACCTTCCAAACTTCACAGAAGCTCTCCTGCGAAACATGCACAACTACCACTCCTGGAGGAAAGGATATTGCGGAGGCATGGCTTTGCCACACCCTGGGGGATGTTTCCAGAATGAAATTTTCACTCTACAGTGGAGTGAGCGCTGATATGAAACTTACTGGCAGATTAAAACTGAGGTAGAGCACTTGCCCGCGAAAGGCAAAGGTCCCGAGTTCGACTCTCGGTCCGGCACATAGTTTTAATCTACCAGGAAGTTTCATATCAGCGCACACTCCGCTGCAGAATGAAAATTTCATTCTGAATTTCTTAGGTGTTTCTTACTGATTTGAATCTGAGATGAAAAATCATTTTTTTGAGATGAAAATGTAAGTAAGTTGATTTACTTTTCCTCATTTCATTCACTAATGTGTAATAGCATCTTAGATAACTTGTCACTGGGGAAAAAGTTGCACAGAAGCATGTAATAGGACAATGTATGGTGATCACTCTACAACCTCTTGTAGACAGCTCTTTAAACAGTTGGATATCCTGACAACAGTATCACAAAGCGCTAATTCTCTTATGTAGTATGAGTAGCTAAACATAGTTTGAAACCATCAGAAATATTCACAAAAATTTACACTGTAAGAAGAAATAATTTATACCATTCATAACTCAGCCTTAGTGTGGCACAAAAAGGAGTGAGATATTCAGGCATAAAAATTTTTGAACACCTACCCAGTGAGATAAAGAATTTAATGAATAATAACATTAATTCGAAACACAAACTGAAATCACACCTGGTTGACACACCCATCAATTACTAGAAGACTATCTGAATATGTAGTAGTGGTATGATTTTGTGGTGTGTGGTTATTTATTTCGGAGGGAGATAGAGAGACACTGAACGTAGTTAAGTACAAATCACTGTATGCATGAAAGATACATAACATTAATAATAATGGGAAGAAGAGGAAGAAATTGAGAAATCTTGGAATGGTGAGCAACTTGGCGTATTTTCCTCTAAGAAGATGTTCTATAATTATAAAACTGACACGTTCTGTATCATGACGAGAGGTCAGAATTATGACCTTCGGAATAATTAAGTAATTAATTAATTAACGATCCAAGAACCAAAAGTAGGCCAGCAATGGTTTCTCGAATTCGGGCCCAGCTTCGGATGTTTGCGACGTTGCTGTGTTCGGATTGTAAAAAAAAAAAAAAAAAAAAAAAAAAGAGAGTTAAACATACACAGCTATAACCATTGAACGACTACGATTTTCAGACTACCTATGCACAACCGTTGCATATTTCATAAACACTAAAAATGCATGTATTTGCAAGGAGAGAAAGCTAAATGTTTGTTCGATCCGTGAACAGCAGTAGCTGACTCGGCACCAATGCTCAGCAGAACACAGGCGAGATCACGTTCGAGAGAACGTTTGGGGCTACAAATGGTCGCAGACGCCAGCACGGCGCCCTTGTCTCCCTGCCTCCTTCCGACAACGTATTTCATTTGTCGCACTTCCCGTCGAGAGCCCTGTACGTGATGAGAAAGCCTGAGGGACGTGTATAGTTGACGCGAGCGACCGTTTCCACACTCCGGCCTGAGTTCCACTTTCGCTCTTGGTTCACCACTTGCATCCCCTGTTATTTTAATACATTACCTTCTCAGGAAATAGGAACATCAGGTCGAGAACAATAACAGTTGATGGTAATATTAAAATCGCTGTTGTTTGGTAGACCTAAGTTCTAGAGCATTACTTTTTAAATGTCATGGAGTATATAAATAGAGTTTTGGAAAAGTGCAGTTCCAAATAAAAAGTACTCAATATTCGCCTATGAACACAACGACTTTTCAAGTAAGATTAAGTCGAAAGCTTTAGTGGAGACGCCAAAATTTCAGATTTACAGTTAGTGTGTATACACACTTTCTGGCCATATCTTTATGTATCCGCACAACTTGCAACATTTACAGAAGTTGCTCAAAGCGATATCCTAGAGTCTCTATGCAGGTACGACATCCTTACACTCTCGACAGACCTGCTTCTTATCGGTATATCCTCTCCAGTCTCAATAGCTGTCCCGTGTAAAAAGACTTTCAATCCGATCCCACAAGAAAAAATCGAGTAGGGTCAATCAGATAAAGAAACCTGGTCACAGAATAGGATACCTCATTTCGGTGGAGGTTGTCTACCTTACGATTTTTGCAACTTCGTACATTTCACAAGAGTAACTTGCAGACTCTCAAACTCCATTCGCTAAGTTATCGCCCAACACTTAACAATATAACATTCGACTCACTTGTGTCTGAAGCAGAGTTCTTCCAGTTATATTAAAATATTTGTTCTTGTACATCGTCTTGGTATCTCTTTATCATCAATTGTAAACGACGTCCACAGGCCCTGACGGGCGCATGGGTACCGACCGATCGCCGTGTCATCCTCTACCAGTCTCGTCATTTGATGCATTATGAAAAGACATGTGGTCAGCACACCTAGGTCCCGGCCGTTGTTAGATTTCGTGACCTGGATTCGCTATTAGTCCATCAAGTAGCTCCTCACTTTGCTATACAAGCCTGAGTGCACTCCATTTCAACTCTCCCACCAAGGAAAAATCCTGCCAGTACCGGGAATCCAACTCGGGTGTTCCACATGGCAGACAGCCAAGCTGACAGCTCGGGTGTTGATCAACTGTGCATCATCTTTTTGGGAAAAACATACGTCTTGACCTTGAAATACACTCACCAAATACAATGTTTCGCATTTTTTGAGTTATGAGTAATTAATCCACCAGACGCGTGCTAACACTTATCGGTAGTTGAAAACCAGGCGTTATCGTTACTACATAATACTGCGCTTGGTCAGGCTCAACATGTATTTATCTTTACTGTAAGGATATACATAACATACGACATTCTTCTTCAACATGAAGGGCTCAACGTATGCGAATACATGCAACGTCAAAAATTAAGGCAGTTGACCACTTTATGGGACTTCTCAGCTAGGAATCCGAAGTGAAGTTTCTAAAGCTCTTTCATCAAACAGCAAACTTGAAACTTCACTATCTCCCGAGCGTGAGAAGATTTGAATTAAACATCGTACGGGTACGTTTCTTTCTTACTTGAAAAGGTGCGTTTCTATCTTCCACTTGCGAAGAAGCCACAGTTAAAAACTGTCATATTTCACATCAAGACTGCCTACAAATAGTTCTTCTTCCGGAATTGAATAGACAACGAAAGAGCGATGAGATCTGTGCCGCTGCAAAACACTGAACCCTCTTCTTCTGGTGAGTAATGCGAAATAGACTCTTGGAACCTATATGATGAACAAAAACGATTATTGCGTAATCGGTTTGAGCGGAAGAAGGACACGGAGAGAAAATGGCATGTGGTAAAGCTTAATAATCATCAAGATTTACTAAATCAGAATATTCTGCGGTTATTATTTTCCCAGGAAATTATGAGACGAACTAATTTTCAATGGAGAAAAATGGTGTAATTACATCAGACACAACTGTCTGAGGATTATGTCTTACGCCAACCATATTTTGGAAGAATGGTCAGACTAAATGGCTGTACGGGGTCTACAAAATTTTGTGATTTATCTTAGAAAATAATTAGAAGTAATAACGACTGCTGTACCATGGGAATCGACGTCGATATTCCCTCACAAGGACCCCAAACAAATAAAATACTGTCTTTTCATTAATTAAACACCTTTTTCTTGCTATAATATTGTTTTTTGGTTTTGTTACACATTTTATAAGAAAACCATCTTCAGTGAACGGTGTAGAATAGTACACAATTATGTTTTCAAATGAATTTACTACAGTGTTCAGCTTATGTTAGTTCATATTTTTCGCCCGCATCTCGTGGTCGTGCGGTAGCGTTCTCGCTTCCCACGCCCGGGTTCCCGGGTTCGATTCCCGGCGGGGTCAGGGATTTTCTCTGCCTCGTGATGGCTGGGTGTTGTGTGCTGTCCTTACGTTAGTTAGGTTTAAGTAGTTCTAAGTTCTAGGGGACTGATGACCATAGATGTTAAGTCCCATAGTGCTCAGAGCCATTTGAACCATTTTTTTCATATTTTCCACATGTTCACTGTATCATATTCGTGA
Source organism: Schistocerca nitens (assembly GCF_023898315.1). Lineage (NCBI taxonomy): Eukaryota > Metazoa > Arthropoda > Insecta > Orthoptera > Acrididae > Schistocerca > Schistocerca nitens. Next base: position 603,830,420 of record NC_064614.1, on the reverse strand, counting down.
CAACTCACCATTAAGTAGGTTCTGTCAGTAGGTTTTAAAACGAGATACTGCTTATTTGTGAAAGCGTGGCAACATTGTGGCTACTTAGATATTATTTTAGATAATATACAACACAACTAGCTAATGTTAATGCAATCTGGCTACATACATATTATCTATTAAAAGACTGTGCGGCTGGTCCCGGCGGAGGTTCGAGTCCTCCCTCGGGCATGGATGTGTGTGTTTGTCCTTAGGATAATTTAGGTTAAGTAGTGTGTAAGCTTAGGGACTGATGACCTTAGCAGTTAAGTCCCATAGGATTTCACACACATTTGAACATCTATTAAAAACAGTCGAATGAGTTCAGAAGTAGAAATGATTTCAATTTGTTTCTAAAACGTTCATTGTATGCCAGCACCTTTATTTCACAACAGCGGTAGTCAAATATTCATGTGAATATGTACTTTTACTCATTTAGATGCAAGAGCGAGATAAGTTTTGAGTACTGCAGGTATCTTTCCTTGTGTTATATTTACGATAGGTATTATTATTTTTAAATATTGATTTCTTTAACCCCTATTATGTTTCGGTGAAGGTACCAATTTTGCATGACACTATACACTATTTTTGGATTACGGTATTTATATTCACAATAGTATTAACACAATAAATACTTTAATATCGCATTTTTATTTTTGTGTATTTGTCTGTCGTTTGTTGTACAGCTGATATTTTCTCCCAGTTTATCGTGTGAAACTAATCATGAATTCTCAGTAGTATACGGCATATATTCTGTAAAATTTTAGAAAAATGTGAGGCCAAAAATGAAACTATTGCCTATGTTTTGAGGACATATTATTTGCGATGGACTTTGTTAATTAGTGGTTTTGATTGTGGGGATAGGCCGAGCGGTTCTAGGCGCTACAGTCCGGAACCGCGCGACCGCTACGGTCGCAGGTTCTAATCCTGCCTCGGGCATGGATGTGTGTGATGTCCTTAGGTTAGTTAGGTTTAAGTAGTTCTAAGTTCTAGGGGACTGATGACCTCAGCTGTTAAGTCCCATAGTGCTCAGAGCCATTTGAACCATTTTTGTGGGGATAGGTACGGGTGGTGTATGTAGTTTGTATGTACTTACTTCTTGTTGTTTCCAAGCTGTCAAGTCTCTATGCAAACTAGTATGCACAGTGTCTCTGGTTACGAGGTATTCACCTCTACTGCCATCTAGTTTTATGTGTTCTGGATGTTAATTTGGAAATTTGTGTTGGAATCAGGCCGTGACGGGTGTGTCTGTGTGTATATTTGACACTGTGGGTGTGAGACTCCACTTCTCCTGCGAGTCTCATCTCTTCATAGTAAATGATGTGTAACTTGTTCTTCTTCGTCCAGACGTGTCTGTCGTTATGAAAGTGTCCGCGGCCACTTACCACTGAGTCATATGATACTGCATCTTTGCCGCACGCTTCCAGTAACTCAGCAATAATTACCCCAGCGTTGTTCCCCCACAGACGTAGAAAACTAAAAGCGCACAACGCTTCATCAGTTCGTTGTAGCTCGTCAAGTGGCGCGCTATAGTACTGTGGCCCCGGGATTTCCGTGTGGACCAGGCCTGCAGACATGTACCTATTAACAATCAAAAATCTGTGATTTTTGAAGTTTTCCCGGCGTATTGAATGGTCGATGAGATTTCGGGATTGCAGCCGGATCATGTTGACTTCCTGCCACGATATTTCGGCTGGCCAACGTCCAGTCATCTTCAGGTGAGTGTCTGTCACTGGAGACTGCAAATTCCCGAAGTCAACTTTATAGCAAAAAATTGGCGCGAAAACGCATCGCATTGGCTTCTGTCACAGGAGCGTCCTCTATCGAGAGAAGACAGTTTATTCATAATGACGCGTGTGGCGACATCTGACGTCTGTTTTTAGTAACGCGGGCGCGCATTCCGAGATAGGGCGGACATGTAGTTTCCATCATGACGCATGCGCCTGCGCTCCACAGATAAAACAATAGCTCCAGAGAGCGCGGATTTCGATAGAGGACGCTCCTGTGACGGAGGCCAATGTGCATGCGTTTTCGCGCCAATTTTTTTGCTATAAAGGTGACTCCGGGAACTTGCAGTTTCCAATGACGGACACTCACCTGAAGATGGCTGGACGATTGCCAGCCGAAATATCGTGGCAAGAAGTCAACATGATCCGGCTGCAATCCCGAAATCTCATCGAACAAACAAAAAGCTGAATATACTTTATTTTCTCGATTTTTTAAGTAAAACTATTTGACTACCCGTCTTAGAAGATGTCAAATCGCCATCGCGAGAGAATGCGTTGAACTACTGGGCTAGTACTGCAGTATTTTGCTCCAGTGTCTTCTTGAGATCATTAGGATGAAAGAGCATTAAGAACGTGCCAGCTTTGCACTATGGGACGTCGGCGGTAGACGTTTGGGAGCCCCGCGGTTCAGCTGGGAAGTGTGCACGGTACGGTGGGCCGAGCAGCGATAAGTCAGCGGCGGCCAGTGAAGTAAGGCGCGCGCGGATTAGCCGCGGCCCGCGCCGCCCCGGCTCGGCTCTTTACGGTCGCGGCGGCCCGGCAGGCCTCGCCCGCCTCTCCCTCTTTATTTACGGCTTCCATAAAGGAGCGCCGCGAGTCCAGCTCCGGCCGGAGCCCCGCGTTCCCCGCCAGCGAGCTACAGATCCCACGCCGCGTGCCACGCATCTCTGTCAAATCGCAGTAGCAGTGCGCAAGACAAAAGGAGTAGTTTCCTGTCGTGGACAACACCTCACGTAGATAAATAAAAGTGTCTTGTTGTTGGTGAATAACGCAACCATAACGGCCGTGGAGGTCGCAGCATCCAACGTCCAACGATCATGTTCGAAAATGTTCCTTGGTGCATTACGTGTCACATGAATGTACGTCCAGCATTTTCGAACACTATCGTTTTGATGGTCCACGTGTTATGGTGTGAGGAAACATAATGTTATATGGATGTACTGACTTCCATATGTTCGAACACTGGCCAGCATTGTTGTAGCACTGTACTCCATCCCAATGTGTGTCTTTTCAGGGGTGCATTCGCCCCGACCTCATTTTTATGCATGGCAATCCGCGACCGCATTAAACAGAGCACGTCGAGGCGCTCTTGCATCGAGAGGATCTTCTATCACGCATATGTGTAGAATGAAGCGACGAATGAAAATTTTACTGTACCACCGAAGCATGGATGCTCTGTACAATTGCGCGAACAACCCTGCAATGCCATTGTGCCAGGGGGTGACATAGTGGTTAGCGCATCTGCCTCCTGCGTAGGAGACCCAGGTTCGAATCCCGGGCTTGGCACAAAATTTTATTCATTGTTTCAGTCTGCGCATATACTTCATACGAGGGTCGTTCCAAAAGAAATGCACACTATTTTTTTAACCCATCTTTTATTCTACATGTTTGAAAGTTTTGCCGTATTTAGATACATCCTTTAGGAACAATATTTTCATTTCTCCACATAATTTCCATCCCTCACAACTGCCTTACACCATCTTGAACCAGCGCCTGTATACCCGCGCGGTAAAATTCTGTACCAACCTGTTCGAACCACTGTTTGGCAGCGTGCACAAGGGAGTCATCATCATCAAAACTTGTTCCACGAAGAGAGTCTTTCAGTTTCCCAAAGAGATGATAGTCCCATGGAGTCAGGTCAGGACTGTAAGCCGGGTGTTTCAGTGTTGTCCATCCGAGTTTTGTGATCGCTTCAATAGTTTTTTGACTGACATGTGGCCGTGCATTCTCGTGCAACAGCAAAACCTCCTTCTTTTGCCGATGTGGTCTAACACGACTCAATCGAGCTTGAAGTTTCTTCAGTGTCGTCACATATGCATCAGAATTAATGGTGGTTCCACTTGGAATGTTGTCCACAAGCAAGAGTCCTTCAGAATGTAGTATCATTGCCACAGATACTACTACAACGCCGCGCCAACACAAGGTTGGCAGCCCGTCGTCTGCCGAGCACAGCGCTGTCTAGCGGGTTGTGCAGCTCGACAGAACTGGAGTGTGCCTCGTTCACTTCTTAGGTAGATTTCAACCTAGGCAGACGCACTCTCATAATCGGCCCTCAGCCAGTTCTGTAATGTTTACATTGATTCTCTGAGGAGGGCTCATCAGGCTTAGTTCCTGGGAATATGTTGTATTAGTTCATGGTATTCCATGTTACGAGATTGGCATTTCATAGCTGCAGCTGCAGTCCTACAAACTACTGAAGATTAGTAATTTTCATTGTACTATGTGTTTCTTGAATAATAATCCTTCTCTCTGACAGTGTGCCGTACCGCATATTATTGCAACTTGGACTCCTTCAGCTCCTATCAACTCGGCCTCCTACTTATTTGCATTTAGTTCAAAAATGGCTCTGAGCACTATGGGACTTAACTTCTGAGGTCATCAGTTCCCTAGAACTTAGAACTACTTAAACCTAACCAACCTAAGGACATCACACACATCCATGCCCGAAGCAGGATTCGAACCTGCGACCGTAGCGGTCGCGCGGTTCCAGACTGTAGGCCTAGAACCGCTCGGCCACCCCGGCCGGCTTGCATTTAGTAACGAGTTGAAAACAATCACCCGTGTTGTGCCTCTAAACATTGAGACACAATACAGAAAAGAAGAACACCGTAGCCATAACGTTTCCAGCAGAAGGTGTGGTTTTGAATTTTTTTTTTTTTTTTTCTTGGGTGAATTTGCCTCTTCATCTCTGGTGAAAAATGATGCAGCCATGTTTCATCACCTGTCACAATTCTTCCAAGAAACTCATCTCCACCATTCTCGTACTGTTCCAAAAGTACGCTGCATACCGTTTTTCTTGTTTCTTTGTGATCCACTGTCAAAATCCTGGGAACCCACCTGGCACAAACCTTTTTTAACGCCAACACTTTCAGTATTCTGCAAACACTTCCTTCCCCTATCCCAACGTAGCATGACAATTCGTTCACTGTGATGCGTCTGTCAGCAGTCACCAGCTCGTTAACTCTCTGCACATTGTCTGGAGTGTGTGCAGTACGAGGCCTGCCGCTGCGAGGACAATCCTCAATATTGCCGTGCCCGCTTTCATCACGTAACCTGCTTGCCCACCGACTAACTGTGCAGCGATCGATAGCAGCATCTCCACACACCTTTTTCAGCCTCTTGTGGATTTTTCCCACTGTCTCGTTTTCGCAGCACAGGAATTCGATGACAGCACGTTGCTTCTGACGAACGTCAAGTGTAGCAGCCATCTTGAAGACATGTTGTGACGGCGCCACTCACGGGAACAGGTTGAATTAATTTTGAAAACAAGCGGGAAGCAGGTAACTACACACTGCAAAACTTTCACACATACAGGTTGAAAAGTATTTTACAAAAATAGTGTGCATTTTTTTTGGAGTGACCCTCGTAGATGTTTGAAACTTGAAAAGGTCTCTGGAAAGATGTAGCTTCATTTGAGAGGATATCGGTCTGCCAGTCCCCCTCCCCCCCTCCCCACCCCCCCGACTTAAATCCCATCCACTACGTGTAGGACGCAATGGGGAGACGTATTGCTGCTCGTCCACATGCACCGACGAACATCCATCAGCTGTTCAGCTGTCAAACGCTGGTGGAGGAATGGAACGCCCTGCCTACTTAAAGACCTCGAGTACAGCATGGGAGCACCCTGCGGACCATGCGCTGCATTACACAGTTGTCACACATCCTTTTAAGTACCTTTTCCTAATGACTAGGGAACGATCATGAATCACGGTAATTGCAGTGTCATCCTTGTGTTTGAATAAAATTGTCTTTTCCGTTCGTCTCAGTGCGCATTCCTCGCCTTTACATTCTGGACTATTCTGTGACAGTTCTTTCATTGTACGGACCAAGATTAATCGAACTACACTATGTGATTAACAGTATCCGGACGCCCCCAAAAACATACGTTTTTCGTATTAGGTGCATTGTGCTGCCACCTAGTGCCAGATCCTCCATATCAGCAACCTCAGTAGTCATTAGACATCGTGAGAGAGCAGAATGGGGCGCTCCGCGAAACTCACGGACTTCGAACGTGGTTAGGTGACTGGGTGTCACTTGCGTCATACGTCTGTATGAAAGATTTCCACACCCGTAAACATCCCTAGGTCCACTATTTCCGATATGATAGTGAAGTGGAAACGTGAAGGGACACGTATAGCACAAAAGTGTAATGGTCAACCATGTCTGTTGACTGAAAGAGAACGCCGACACTTGAAGAAGGTCGTAAAGTGTAATAGTCAGACATCTATCCAGACCATCACACAGGAATTCCAGACTGCATCAGGATCCACTGCACGTACTATGGCAGTTAGACAGGAGGTGAGAAAACTTGGATTTCAAGGTCGAGCGGCTGCTCATAAGCCACACATCACGCCTGTAAATGCCAAACGACGCCTCGCTTAGTGAAGGAGCGTGAACATCGGACGACTGAACAGCGGAAAAACGTTGCGTGAAGTGACGAATCACGGTACACAATGTGGCGATCCGATGGCAGGGTGCCGGCCACGGTGGCCGAGCGGTTCTAGAAGCTTCAGTCTGGAACCGCGCGACCGCTACGGTCGCAGGTTCGAATCCTGCCTTGGGCATGGATGTGTGTGATGTCCGTAGGTTAGTTAGGTTTAAGTAGTTCTAAGTTCTAGGGGACTGATGACCTCAGATGTTAAGTCCCATAGTGCTCAGAGCCATTTGAACCATTTTTGATGGCAGGGTGTGGATATGGCGAATGCCCGGTGTACGTCATCTGCCAGCGTGTGTAGTGCCAACAGCACCCCTTGCTGTTTTGCGTGGAACTATCACAGCACAGGCCTACATTGATGTTTTAAGCACCTTCTTGCTTCCCACTGTTGAAGAGCAATTCGGGGATGGCGGTTGCGTCTTTCAACACGATCGAGCACTTGTTCTTAATGCACGGCCTGTAGCGGAGTTGTCACACGGCAGTAACATCCCAGTAATGGACTGGCCAGCACAGAGTCCTGACCTGAATCCTATAGAATACCTTTGGGATGTTTTGGAACGCCGACTTTGTGCCAGGCCTCACAGAACGACATCGATACCTCTCCTCAGTGTAGCGCTCCATGAAGAATGGGCTACCATTCCCCAAGAAACCCTCCAGCACCTGATGGAGCGTATGCCTGCGAGAGTGGAAGCTACCATCAACGCTGAGAGTGGGCCAACACCATATTGAATTCCGGAATTACCGATGGAGGGCGCCACGAACTTGTAAGTCATTTTCAGCCAGGTGTCCGGATACTTTTGATCACATAGTGTATGTTACTTGGCAGTGACACATCGTGTTAAGATTTGCACACGAGTGTGTATACAATATATTAATTGATCCCAGAGGATTACAATATGAAAACGTCATGTGATCACTATCCAAAACAAATCTTGTATTTTTGTGCGAATAGTTAAAAAATAAGAAATTATCAGTGCTTTGTAGTATTTCAATAAGCTTCATAGTGTAACTTTGTATTTTGCATCAAGATTCGATCAGTGATCTGCAGGTAAACTTGATCTCAAACTACTGCTGTCTGAGAGTGCTGGTCAGATATTGTTATTTGTGTTTCCCGTCAAAATACTACATGGCGGCCACGAAGTGCTCTTTAACCGAAAATACTCTCCAATGCTTCACCCATGCGAGGATATTATGGAGTAGAATAAAATAAACTGCTTCAAATGCACTGCAAAAACAGTCACAGATCTCCTATATTTTTTTAAAAACTATACTGCTATCTGGTCACTGACAAGCTCATCAGAAAACGGATTTATTTCACTTATGCATTACTTTCTGATATCGTGCAAAATAGTGCAGTGAGATACAGGAGAACCCGGTAATTTAGGTAGACTACTAAGTTACCCAAACCTGAAAGTGGGTTCTGCGGGCTTAAACAAACTGCTTAGTCAGGCTTTCAATGACTGCTGATAAAAATTACAAATGAGCTAATGAGGTGCTCCTTTAATATTAATTAATAATAAAATCTCGAAAAGCATCTGTTTCTCATTCTAAAGTGGTTGGTTGTTTTGGGGAAGGAGACCAGACAGCGAGGTCATCGGTCTCATCGGATTAGGGAATGACGGGGAAGGAAGTCGGCCGTGCACTTTGAAAGGAACCATCCCGGCCTTTGCCTGGAGCGATTTAGGTAAATCACGGAAAACCTAAATCAGGATTGCCGGACGCGGGATTGAACCGTCGTCCTCCCGAATGCGAGTCCAGTGTCTAACCACTGCGCCACCTCGCTCGGTTTCTAAAGTGAGCTGAATTTTTACGTACAAGATATCCGAAATAATGCACTGCCTACCAGCATTCATGTCGCAAGATTACAGCCAATGGGCTTCGAGAATAATAATGCAACTGCAGATTCCTTCGTGACAAACTTTTAGGTTAGAAGGTCTCAGGAAACCACAGAAAGGGCGTCCGTCTAAAAGGGGGCAGGTAAAACGCAGTAAGGTTGTTGTAGAAACAATCAGTGTTGTAATTCTAAATTGTCGTAGCTGTGTTCAGAGCTCCAAGCTCTAAAAGAAAGCACTGAAGCCAAAATGGTTGTAGTACGGAAAGGTGGCTAAAGCCGGAAATAAATTCAGCCGAAATTTTTTCAAACGACCTAACAGTGTTCAGAAAGGATAGATTAAAGTAGTTGGTGGTGGAGTATTTATCGCTGCCAGAAGTAGATTACCTTGTAGTTAAATTGAAGTAGATAGTTCCTGCGAAATAGTATGGGTAGAGGTTATACTTGACAATCGGACTAAACTGTTAATTAGATCGTTTTACCGACCACCGGCTCACAAGATATAGTTGCTGAACAGTTCAAAGAAAATTTGAGTCTCATTTCCAATAGGTACCCCACTCGCACAATTATGGTAGTTGTTGACTGCAATCTACCCCCGATATGCTGGAAAAATTATACGTTTAAAGCCGGCGGCGGGAATAAAACATCATACAAAATTGTACTGAAGGCTTTCTCAGAAAATTATTTTGAACAATTAGTTCATGAGACCACTCGAAGCGTAAATGTTTGCGAAAGCACACTTGACCTCTTAGCAACAAATAATCCTAGACAAATAGGGAGTATCATGACCGATACAGGGATTAGTGGCCACAAGGCAGTTGCTGCTAGGCTGAATACCATAACACCCACAACCATAAAAAAGAACTGCAAAGTAGATCTATTTAAAAAATCTGATAGAAATATTCTTAACGCCTTTTTAAGAGACAGTCTCCACTCCTACTGATCTGATCACGTAAGTGTAGAAAAGATCTGGAATGATTTCAGAGAGATAATATCGACGACAATTGAGAGATATATACCACATAAACTAATAAGTGATGGTACTGATCCCCCATGGTACACAAAACGTGTCAGATCGCTGTTGCAGAAGCAACGAGAAAAGCATGCCAAATTTAAAAGAACGCAAAATCCCCAAGATCTGCATAGTTTTGCAGAAGTTCGAAATGTAGCGCGTGCCCCATTGCGAGATGCTTTTAATAATTTCAATAACGAAACTCTGTCTCCGAACCTGGCAGAAAACCCAAAGATATTCTAGTCATACATAAAGCACACCAGTGGAAAGACTGAATCAATACCTCACTGCGCGATAACAACGGCGAAGTCACTGATGACAGTGCCACTAAAGGAGAGTTATTAAACATTTTCTAAACTCCTTCACCAACGAAGACGAAGTAAATATTCCTGAATTCCAGTCAAGAGCAACTAACAAAAAGATAAACATAGAAGTAGATATCCTTGGTGTAGCAAAGCAGCTTAAATCTCTAAATAAAGGTAGGACTTCCGGTCCAGATTGTATACGAGTCAGGTCCCTTTCAGAGTATGCCGATACAATAACTCCATATTTAGCAATTATATACAACCGCTCGCTGATAGAAAGATCCGTACCTAAAGACTGGAAAATTGCTCAAGTCACACCAATACTCAAAAATCCAAATAGGAGTAATCCGCAGAATTACAGGCCCACATCACTAAAGTCGATTTGCAGTTAGGTTTTGGAACACATACTGTGTTCGAACATTAGAAATTACCGCGAAGAAAACGATTGATTGACACATAGTCTGCACCGATTCAGAAGATATCGTTCTTGTGAAACACAACTAGTTCTTTATACTCATGAATTAATGAGTGCTATCGACAGGGGACGTCAAATTGATTCCATATCTTTAGATTTCTACAAGGCTTTCGACACCATTCCTCACAAGTGTCTTCTAACCAAACTGCGTGCCTATGGAATATCGCCTCAGTTGTGCGACTGGATTCGTGATTTCCTGTCAGTAAGGTCACAATTCGTAGTAACAGAAGTATTATCTGGCGTTCCTAAGGAAGTGGTATAGGTCCTCTATTGTTCCTGATCTATATGAACGACATAGGAAACAATCTGTGTAGTCCTCTTAGTTTGCAGATGATGCTGTCATTTACCGTCTTGTAAAGTCATCAGATGACCAATACGAATTACAAAATGATTTAGGTAAGATATCTGTATGGTGCAAGAAGTGACAATTGGCCCCGAATAAAGAAAAGTATGAAGTATGAGTACTAAAAGAAATCCGCTAAATTTCGATTACGCGATAAGTCACACAAATCTGAAGGCTGTAAATTCAACTAAATACTTAGGGATTACAATTACAAATAACTTAAATTGGAACGCTCACATAGATAATGTTGTGGGTAGAGCAAACCAAAGACTGCGATTCATTGGCATACGGTTTAGAAGGTGCAGCAGGTCTACCAAAGAGAGTGCTTACACTACGCTTGTCCGCCCTACTTTGGAGTATTGCTGTGCGGTGTGGGATCCGCATCAGGTGGGACCGACGGATGACATCGTAAAAGTTCAGAGAAGGGCGGCTCGTTTTGTACTATCGCGAAATAGAAGAGATAGTGCCACAGACATGATACATGAATTGCGGTGGCAATCATTAAACAAAGGTGTTTTTCGTTGTGACGGGTCTTCTCATGAAATTTCAATTACCAATTTTCTCCTCCGATTGCAAAAATATTCTGTTGGCATCCACCTGCATAGGGAGAAATGATCATTACGATAAAGTAAGAGAAATAAGGGCTAGCATAGAAGGATTTAAGTGCTCCTTTTTCCCGCGCGCCGCTCGAGAGTGGAACGGTAGAGGGACAGCTAGAAGGTGGTTCATTGAACCGTCTGCCAGGAACTTTATTGTAAATAGCAGTGTAATCACGTAGATGTAGATGTAACTTACTCGAAATATTACTGAAACTGATTTAATATTATAGTGCTGATGTAATTGCTCAATGCCTCATATACCTTTGCAGTAAATGACATGAGTTTCATAACCATAAGTAAGCAAATAAGCCGATCCTATATACAATTGTTCCCTTAGTACAACATGGCGGATGATGCAGACGACAGGAACCTGCAGGCACATGGTATTTCGAGTCTTCCAACGCTAAAATTCTGCATCCAGCTGGTACTGATATGTATGTTATCTTTGATGACAGATATGCAGTTGATCATTGCATTCTAAAAATATTTGTTTACCTCTGCAGTGTTCGGTTACCTTGAACTTGTGTCGCCAAGTTGTTTTAACTGCAGCATACTCTGTGGCGTTAGATCGCATCCGAGCGACAAGCGTTATTAAAGTGTTTGATTTACAACTAATATGTGTTCGAGTTGCCCAGTTAGATAACGTATGTTACATATTACAGTATATTTATATGCTTACTGTACATCGATTTTTGGATTAATTTTTATCATTCTAATCGTTAACAAATATTTTAACATTGATATATAGGTTTTGGAGCTTTTTTTACAAAACGATTTTACATTTAATCTCACAACTTGATTGTATCATGATGAAATGTTGCTCGATTATCGCCGAAATGAACAGCGAATTTTCGTAATTAGTTTCGTACGCTAATTTCTATCAGTGTACCTACAAGAGTTACCTCTTTTTTGATACTGGGAACTACATAAATTATGTAATTGTATTTTATTTCGATCTTGGTTTGCAGATGGTTTCTTTAGATAGTTCGATAATAATCTGGTTTCTTCTACATTCCGCTTGTGCATCTACTGCAAATACCACTTCAAAAACGGGCTTGTAGCCTGAAACTGCTTGCAATATTATAACAGATGTGGAGATAAAGAGGAATTTGACATAAGCGTTTGCTTTCATCCTAGCTATTTATTTGTTCTTTTACACAATTCTAAGTTGTCTAATTTGACCTTTAGAGTCAAGTCTACATGCGACAAAAATAAATATATATTTTGTCAAACGTGTTGAGTCAAAATTGTATTGAGAAACAGCGATTCGTGAATTTTGTTAATGGTCTTGATCGTTTATAGATTAATCTCAGTTAATTTATTTATCGTACGGCACATAACAGCAGCAAGTACACAAATATGAATACAATAATAAACAAGAATGCAAATGTGGAAAGTATGTAAGGTAACACAAATTAATATATTTCACACAGCAAACACACAGAATTAAGATATATAGCATGAGACTCTAGTTGCTACCCCATATCGATGTCCAGATCTTGCATTCTCTTATGGCATGAGTTATGCCTTGCACATAGTCCTCAGTTGATGTGCCATATTTTCTTGTATGGTACACTTACATAATACAGTCCAGAGTCTGCTCAGTTTGGGCTTTCCATCAATCCCCATTTGTCAATCATCGTTATAGCCAAAGAAGGTCTAATGTCGAAAAATCATATGATGAACTTTGTAGGTGGTATGTTTCAATGACTGTATAAAGTAACATCATTTTCTCTACAGTACGATGCAAATGCATCTCGTCACAAACTACCTAATCGTAACTGAAACAGTCTCATATTTAAGTAAGTTCTGCGACACTCCTTGTTGGTGCTTGTTTCCACTGCGTCCGAAGCGCGCTTGTTGTACCAACACACTAACTCCTGGAAATTTGTTGTTTCTTCTTCACATGAGTGAAGTTTCAGATAATTCCAGCAAATGGCAGAGCCATACTGAACCATAAAAGGGGTTTCCACGCAAGACACTCGTTACAAGCAACATGATCTAATTCAAGTCTTGGGTGCGGAAAAAGAAACTGTGACGAACATCCATCAACGTTTCTGTGCAGTATATCGTAATGATTCAGCTGACAGGAGCATTGTTGCGCGATGGGTAAAGAGATTTAAAGCACCAGGGAGCACAGAAACTGTGTTCTGTGATCCGCCACGTTCGGGACTGCTTGTGACAGCCTCTGCTCCCGGCATTGTGAATCACGCGATGCCGTTACTCCAACTGGCCGGCGGATTACAACACGACAGGTGGTTCTACAGCTAGTGGAGAACACTGCCAGTGTATGTGCACTGTGCTATGTCTGGGCATATAACCCACCAACAAACTGTACAGCTAAAAACAATTCAACAGCCGAGACCACTTTTTTTTTTAATTTAAGACAACCGATTTCAAAATACTATACTGTCATCTTCAGGTATTAAAATCTTTTGCTGCAAAACATGTTCTCTCAAAATTCAACCAGACAGTACAGCAACGTGGTTCGTCTGCACATTAGAGCACAGATTCAAATGGTTCAAATGGCTCTGAGCACTATGGGACTCAACATCTTAGGTCATAAGTCCCTAGAACTTAGAACTACTTAAACCTAACTAACCTAAGGACATCACACACACCCATGCCCGAGGCAGGATTCGAACCTGCGACCGTAGCAGTCCCGCGGTTCCGGACTGCAGCGCCAGAACCGCTAGACCACCGCGGCCGGCTTAGAGCACAGGGCCACAGCAGTGGGAGCCCAAATTACGTCCGTCCGCAGGAGAACAACAAGTAACTGTAAGTAGCCTGAAACTTCCTGGCAGATTAAAACTGTGTGCCGGGCCGAGACTCGAACTCGGGACCTTTGCCTTTCGCGGGCAAGTGCTCTACCGGTAGAGCACTTTCCCGCGAAAGGCAAAGTTCCCGAGTTCGAGTCTCGGTCCGGCACACAGTTTTAATCTGCCAGGAAGTTTCATATCAGCGCACACTCCGCTGTAGAGTGAAAATTTCATTCTAGAAACATCCGCCAGGCTGTGGCTAAGCCGTCTCCGCAATATCCTTTCTTTCAGGAGTGCTAGTTCTGCAAGGTTCGCAGGAGAGCTTCTGTAAAGTTTGGAAGGTAGGAGACGAGGTACTGGCAGAAGTAAGGCTGTGAGGACGGGGCGTGAGTCGTGCTTGGGTAGCTCAGTCGGTAGAGCACTTGCCCGCGAAAGGCAAAGGTCCCGAGTTCGAGTCTCGGTCCGGCACACAGTGTTAATCTGCTAGGAAGTTTCATATCAGCGCACACTCGGCTATAGAGTGAAAATTTCATTCTGTAAGTAGCCTGTTTTATGTTGGCAACGCTATAGACTGTGTTAATATCTGTGACAGCGCTCTGCGCCCTCGGCAAGAGATTTTGTGGTTGGATGGACTAGGAGTTAGCGAGTGGATAGAGAAGTGTATGGACATATTTTTTCTTAGTGGAGACTCTGTGTAGGTAGGACATGTAAAGTGAGCCGCAAGGGAATGAATCATGTCATATGTTTGATTGGCAATGTTTGAGCAGTGGAATTATTGACAACTATATGATTTTTGGAACTTGATGTCACATGAATAAGGCAAAGTGTTCTATATACGTTGTCTGCTCTTCAACAAAATCTTTCTTTTGCTAACCATATGCCTCCTAGTAGTTAGAGTCTATAGTAGTCACAATCTTTTCATTTAGCTGGCTGTAGTTGCTGCTTGCTGTAATAGCTGTACTTCGTGTTATGAAGATTTTTCTGTGAAGTAAGTGAATTACAAAATAAAAAATGGGTTTTCCACTAACGTGATTCGTGACTGAAATTACACTCCTGGAAATGGAAAAAAGAACACATTGACACCGGTGTGTCAGACCCACCATACTTGCTCCGGACACTGCGAGAGGGCTGTACAAGCAATGATCACACGCACGGCACAGCGGACACACCAGGAACCGCGGTGTTGGCCGTCGAATGGCGCTAGCTGCGCAGCATTTGTGCACCGCCGCCGTCAGTGTCAGCCAGTTTGCCGTGGCATACGGAGCTCCATCGCAGTCTTTAACACTGGTAGCATGCCGCGACAGCGTGGACGTGAACCGTATGTGCAGTTGACGGACTTTGAGCGAGGGCGTATAGTGGGCATGCGGGAGGCCGGGTGGACGTACCGCCGAATTGCTCAACACGTGGGGCGTGAGGTCTCCACAGTACATCGATGTTGTCGCCAGTGGTCGGCGGAAGGTGCACGTGCCCGTCGACCTGGGACCGGACCGCAGCGACGCACGGATGCACGCCAAGACCGTAGGATCCTACGCAGTGCCGTAGGGGACCGCACCACCACTTCCCAGCAAATTAGGGACACTGTTGCTCCTGGGGTATCGGCGAGGACCATTCGCAACCGTCTCCATGAAGCTGGGCTACGGTCCCGCACACCGTTAGGCCGTCTTCCGCTTAAGCCCCAACATCGTGCAGCCCGCCTCCAGTGGTGTCGCGACAGGCGTGAATGGAGGGACGAATGGAGACGTGTCGTCTTCAGCGATGAGAGTCGCTTCTGCCTTGGTGCCAATGATGGTCGTATGCGTGTTTGGCGCCGTGCAGGTGAGCGCCACAATCAGGACTGCATACGACCGAGACACACAGGGCCAACACCCGGCATCATGGTGTGGGGAGCGATCTCCTACACTGGCCGTACACCACTGGTGATCGTCGAGGGGACACTGAATAGTGCACGGTACATCCAAACCGTCATCGAACCCATCGTTCTACCATTCCTAGACCGGCAAGGGAACTTGCTGTTCCAACAGGACAATGCACGTCCGCATGTATCCCGTGCCACCCAACGTGCTCTAGAAGGTGTAAGTCAACTACCCTGGCCAGCAAGATCTCCGGATCTGTCCCCCATTGAGCATGTTTGGGACTGGATGAAGCGTCGTCTCACGCGGTCTGCACGTCCAGCACGAACGCTGGTCCAACTGAGGCGCCAGGTGGAAATGGCATGGCAAGCCGTTCCACAGGACTACATCCAGCATCTCTACGATCGTCTCCATGGAAGAATAGCAGCCTGCATTGCTGCGAAAGGTGGATATACACTGTACTAGTGCCGACATTGTGCATGCTCTGTTGCCTGTGTCTATGTGCCTGTGGTTCTGTCAGTGTGATCATGTGATGTATCTGACCCCAGGAATGTGTCAATAAAGTTTCCCCTTCCTGGGACAATGAATTCACGGTGTTCTTATTTCAATTTCCAGGAGTGTAGTTTAAGCAATTAACAGAGTTGGAGGTAGTTTCATATTTCTTTAATTTCATGTTTTTCGGGTTTTTGTTATTGTTAGTATGTCTTGCAATTCAGGGTCATTCTTTTGTGTTACTTACTGGAAGTCATGCTTCACTGTATATCAGTCAGATTGCGTTGGGCTGCGTGAACTTGAAAGGGCAGTAGGAAATATTTACGTTACAGCAAGCAAGAGTGGGGAAAATTGGCGTTATAGAACGTCAGCTATGTTATGAGCGTTGCTTTTGACCGATAGTTAATCACCATAACTTTATTTTGCTTGATTTCTGTTGTGAGTATAAAAATCGTATTCCTTTAGAGCAAAGTATCCCTCCTGAAAAGTGTGTGACATTGCACCTGGAACCACTGGACAAATTCAGCCTCTGGACGTTTGCTTTTGCGTGCCTATAAAACATATTACCACACTATTTGCAGCTATGCTTTAAAGGACAGTCGGTGTCTCGACAAGCTCTACGACAGACTGTTTCGCATATGGTTGCCTGCCATCACATTCGATCAGTTCCCTTCACACGTTACACCAATATGATTTCACATGACTTCTTTAAGAGTGGATACCTAGCTGAAAGTCCTGCACGGTTTGTAACTCTGAAGGAGTTCGCCTTCGATCTTGATAGTGCGAACCATTGTGATCACTGTGGCGTGCCGTTTTTCACTCGCGTGTTCATGGCGTAGGTTAATGGTTTGTTCTGAACATTTCTTGGTTCAAATGGCTCTAAGCACTATGGGATTTAACATCTGAGGTCATCAGTCCCCTAGACTTAGAACTACTTAAACCTAACTAACCTAAGGGCAGCACACACATCCATGCCAGATGCAGGATTCGAACGTACGACCGTAGCAGCAGCGCGTTCCGGACTGAAGCGCCTAGAACATTTCTAGAACGTCGTCGATGTACATTTTGTGAAATGTAATAGATACATCCTATAGAAGGTTGATCATTTTCTGTCGGCCTCTTTATGCATATAGTGAGTCATTAGCAGCAAATATTTTTCCTGTTATATTCAAATGATCCTTACTAAAGACTGAATTTGCGATCTAGTGCTTAAGCGGTTCCTTGTTGGCCTCTCAACTCTCAGCCTCCCGGACTTTGGTATCTTGGCTGTTACTGTGATTGTGCTCAGAGATTGTTGACTTAATAGTGGCCCTTACGACAGACTTCATCGAGATATTCAGTGAACTAGGCACTCTTTTTCTACCGGAAGTGTTAAACCGAGAATGGCAGCTAAACTGTTTTGTGTGCTTGTTAATTAATGCTCATGGATGGAGGAGACTGAATTTATGTTGTCACTAATAAACCTTTTGTTTGGTGTCTAACAGGGTATACGTTCTTCCGTTCTGAGCTCTACATGGGCCACTTTAACTGTGGACGAGATTTTTATTGAATTTATTCTGAATAGTTGGTTCTTCAGCCAACACACGCCCTATATCCAGTAGATGAAACCAGCTCGCCAACCAAGGAAAGGAAAGGATCCCTCAGAAGACCAGAGCTCTCGTCTTTCGGCCTTCTGGACTATGGTATCTTTTCCTGTTACAGTGATTGTGCTGAGAGGTTTTCGGCTTATCTTGTGGTCCTTAAGACACAGACTTAATCAGATCCTCAGTGGACTAGACATTCTAGACGAATCGTCTAGCTTTGGCATATCCTAACCTGAAACAGTTACTTTGATTGCTAAACTTTTTTGTGTTCTCGTTAATCAATGATCCAAGACTGAGAAGAGTGAATTTATGTTGTTACTAATAAAATTGTTGCTTGTTGTCTACCTGCCTGTAAGTTCTTCTGCACTGAGCACAGTGCAAGCCACTTCACAATGACTCGTAAATTCAAAGATGTGCTCCAGAAGGGCCAAGAATCCTCACAAAAGACCACATGCTTCAAAGAAATGCCACTTTATGTGAACTTCTGGAGCAGTCTGAGATCAGTGGAAAGGGGTTTCTGTCACAGATATTCTGAAAACATTGTTACGATCACTGGACAAGAGCTTTTACCAATTCGAAAGACATGCTATGATACAAAGCCAGCGTAAGGCCTAGAACGTGATGGATACTGCCAAAAAATATGTATGTGTAAAATAAATGTTGATTCATATTGTCACCAAAATCTAAATCTTGAGAAGAAATACATTCAGAGATAGAAATATTTGGGATTATTCACTGAATGACCCTCGTACTTCCTTTACGGAAGCACTGTAAGTTTCCAGAACACTTTCCTCACAAGTGCTCAACTCACCTTCCCTACGAGTAATACGTGTTCGTCCCATTTCATATCATGTCTCACTGTTACCTTTCATTATTTAAACGATACGACAGTTTCTACGAATTAACTATTAATTTTACTATTGGTTGTTTCCGGGTCCTTTCGTTTTGTCATGAATATAATTTCCCACTTGTCGGCATTTAAGTAGAACTACAATTCATAACATCAAACAGAAATGTTATCCAAGTCCTTTTGTATTTCCTTACAGTTATCCAACGACGATATTTTCGACAGCAGCATTGAGGGCGAACAGTGTGATAACGTTTCTGGGAAATCGTTTATGTTCGTTGATGACACTATCGTTCCTATTACGCTTCTTTGGGGCACGCTCAGTGTAACTTCCAACTACATGCGTGGTGTAGATTGCTTTAGACAAGTCCGAAAGAACAGATACCATACAAATAATTCCGAGCCTGCGAGAAACGAGGAAAATGATCGGGTTCACGACATCTGTAGTAGCAGCACTTGGGAATTTGGGTCGGATGAGTAGTGTGTCCGGATGGCCTAGGCAGTTAAGGCAATTATCCTAGAAAAGCCGAGCACCTTGGTTCGAGTCCCGACCCGGTCACGAATTTTCAAGTGCAGCTACGTTATATCAGTTTCTCTTCAGATGTTACTTTTGTTACATTAAAACAAACTTTATTTTTTAGTTTTCACTTCCTGATAATATACTATATACTTTTAGGTCTTACTTGTTCACTGTCTAACAACATTCACTTCAATCAATCACGCTGCTCATATTATAAATTCTCCTAAGAATTCGTACACTTAAGAAATTGGTAATTATTTTGTATATTTGAGCCTTTTATTAGATTATTATAGTCTTACATTTAAAAACGAAACAAAATATGTTTAGTACTTTGGCGTGCTGTTTCTGCTGCCATCGCCTCACCATCGTCCTTCCTTCTCAAGTTTCCATAACGTGCTTCGAGGCCAGTCACTCTCCGTTTGATCCCGGCTGCACGGAGTGCAACATACCATACTGCTTCGCTGTCTACAGCTCGCATTGTATAATCGTCGGCTGCATTTAGTACACTGCACCTCCCGCCATTTCCATTGTATGTGATTAGCCCTTTCATTTCGTTCTGTTCACAGATTAGGATGTAAACTCGATCTTCTTGTCACAATACACCAGTTCTAGTGCAAGCAACTGATGCTCGGGTATCTTATACAGAAGTTTTAGAGTCTTTTGATGCCTCGTACTTGCCACACTTCGTGCATTCTTATTGACAAGAGTATATCATAAATAGTCTTGTTGTTGAACTTCTCATCTATTAGAGGGTGTCCACATCTATGGAATCTAAACAACACAAAATGTAGGTGAAACTAAAATGAGTACTTTCAGACAAATGCTGCTACCAGTATCTAATTTTCTGACATGAACTTTCAGGCAACAGGAACAATTCAAGCTCACAGTATTGTTCGAAGTTACTATGGACACTCTAAACCAACACTTCACAACGTCACATTAAAGCTAGATGTAACTGCGAAACTAATGTATGGGTTTTTGGACTTAAATTGGATCATTTTTTAATTCGAAATCTAACCTTGGCGTTAGTATGAATGTAATCTTAGTAGCCCTTCCCCAGGTCGCTCCATTATTGGTCATGGAGCTGCTTTTTTGCATCAGCCCCTTAATTTTTGTTTTTTTTTAGATAATTTGGCATCATTTAGCAACATAGTTTATTTTTTTTTGTTGCGTGATATTCAGTTCATCCTCGGTTTCACATTCTTGAACTGATCCTATGTTTAATGATGTTTGCAGCCCAGTCTCTCGATTATCATGGTGTCCATGGTTGGTTGTTTGTTTGTGAAACACGGTTAATTACAGTTTGCTGCCGTTCTGGTAAGGCTCAAACAAATCCCACGTTTTTAGTAACTTCACCGATGACGCTGTGATGCGTAAGTGGACTCGAGGATCTATCCCTTCCAGCACAGCGCCAGCAGTTGCCTAGAAAGGACTTATACGATTTTTTTGAAAAATTGTTCTAACACGATACATTTAGATCGTATAATGTATCAATACAAATTTTACCGTTACAGATTCTTCACGTGGTACTTTTTTAAAAGCAATTTTGATATTTTACCATCCGATAATGGCTATGACCGAAACCAATGTCTAACGTAATTGTGAATCAAACAGTCTACATTGCTTATGTGATACTCTCGTACTGTCATACAAACCATTGTCAAATCTCTCAGTTCATTTTCAAATTTCCTCTTTGTCTTTTTTTGACCCTGTATGGTAACAAACGCCAACTCTGGACAAAATAATTAGTCACAGAATGTTTTGTAACCTCTTTCACGGATGGTCTTTCCAATCAGAATTTTTCCCAATAATTATTTTTCTGTCGAATCTCAATTTCATATTTGATGATTGTGGCAAATGATTGATATGTGGTCGTTTATCCGGTCTTTTCGATGGTTTATAAGAACTGTCTTACGTTTGCATACATTGATGGTCAGCTGTTAGTGTTTCCTCCAAGTGTTGGTCACTTTAAAGTCTTAATGTACTTGACTGCAACCTTCCACTTTCTTGTGTAATATTTGTCGCCCTTACTCAGCCTCGTTGGCCTACCGAAGCGAAATTATCTACCGAGGCGTTTACATATACTAATATACCGTTCCTTGCTGCATACCACTTTACTTTTGCGATCACTCAAAGCGCCCTAAGCTCCCATATAAGCCTGCCAATTCGGAAACGTACCTGATGTAATATTTAATGAACACAGAGTTAGCGAAAAGGTGTCATTTCACTCCTTAGGATCACTACCAGGCCATGGTAATATATTCGTTCTTCGTACACTGCAAAACCGATATCTTCAATTCTGAAGGCCTTGACGTCGTCACCACTAATAAACTCAACACTCTGTCTTCCCTTCCCTCCTGAGCGTCTCGTCGTTACTAGTAATTAGATCGGTGCAGGTCGGTGTATATGGCATCTAATCCTCTTATCGACGAACACCGGAGTGACTTTGATGGAATTAATGGTCTCACAGTAGCTAACAAGCAACGTCGAAGCATTTTGTGTCCTACAGGGTCATTAACGTTCAAATATGTAAAGTGGCACGAAATTTGAACTGTATCTTTGCCACATGCATTAAGCAGTTATAAACAGTTCTTTCTTACATTTTCCACACTTCATTAATTTCCTAACCACCGAGGGCGGCAAGCACAAATAAGAACAGTTGTTATACGTCTCTTCTATAACAAATTAAAAGCCTTTATGCCTAATTTTCTCAAAATTCTCTCAAATGATCTGTTTGTTGATAATTATACTTTACCCCCGTCTATCAAAACTGGATAAAACAGTTTTTACTGCTGTATGCGTTTCGCCTTTATAATTTGCAAGGCATTTGTCCTGGGCCTTGTATATATTTTTGCTTACATTATTTTCTGTATATTTTAGCAATTAGATGTTCAGAATATAATCAGTTATGACTCATTCTGCTTAAATATGATGTAACGACAGTATAAATTACTAATTAGAAATTTTGTAGATGCTGGTCTTTTTCCTGTAACAGCTATTCTTTCCTTTTCTTCCACATGAAATTCCGTTTTTACAACACTAAGAAATCAGCATCTTATTATTTGGTGTTATGCTCTCAATGGTGTTGCCAGTTGTTGGATATTATTATCAACTGTTAAATCTGTGTTTGTGATATGAGTGATCAATTCCTGTGTGTGTGTGTGTGTGTGTGTGTGTGTGTGTGTGTTTCAGTGTGTTTAGGTGCTAATAAAAGAATTCTTTTTTTCTCGTGTGTGTGTGTGTGTATTTCTGTTCCTTTATCTCATATTGTCTTCTATGGCGTTCTCGATATGATATTGTTCCTGCACTGCTATAATGCATTTGTTGTGGCTGTTTGCCCTAATGGGTTTCATATCTTGTTTTAGTTTTCAGGGTGATGGTTATAGTGTTTTAAGTGTTCTGCAAATGTGAAAAAATTTGTTTCATATTTCCAACACGTGATGTAGATCGGCATAATAATACACGCAGTTCAGGACGACAGAACAACAAATAGTTCATGATCTGGCAATGTTCTTTTTCTTGAGATACAGCATTCATGTTTCGGGAAGTGCTTAGCAACTACGCTAAACGGAAAATTAATGAGTCGAAACCCTAGGACATGTACTACAGATCGGGGTCTCCTGCTGGTCATAGTAGTGCTGAACAACATGCTGAAATTAATGGGGTACAAGAGGAATAGACGTATCCAGAATTAAAGAATTAGATGAAGAAAAACTCATGGCCTAGAAGAGTAAAAGTAGATTAATAGAGGATCAGTAAAAAGCGGAGAAGAAAAAAGTTATGAATCATTGGATCATCAAAAGCAGAAAAGAAAAAGTAAAAGATTTACTGAGGGCGATAAATTACTACACAATCAATTACACAAGGAAATATTAATACGCAACGTTACAAATGAGAAAGGAAAACAGTAGGTAGATTGCTTATACCTGAAAATAATTGGAAGTACCCTGAAGATAGATCATAATGCATGGGTACAACTAGAATGTAGTAAAAATTGATCATAATAAAAATTTACGAATAGTACAGGAAGACCAATCCTAATTTCGAGAAAGTAAATCTAATCTACGAGGTTCGGAAGGGAAACGTGTGTTTATAAATGAAAGAGTAATACCGAAGTATTCTGAAATACTGGGCGTATAAAAAAAACAGGAGACATACTGGAGAGGAAATGCGTGTGAATGGTCATGGTTTACAGCTTTATACCATCGCCACTAGATACCAGCCCTGGCGGCTGCTCACTGGGAGATTACGGTAAACGCCACCACCCGATTTCCTAGACTCTTTGCTCAATGCAAGAGGAGTCAAAATAAGCGATCACGTGTTTCTGATTATACGTAGATACTCAACAGTTTTTGAGAAAACGACGCCACTATAATAGAGGTAGTGGCGGAGGACATACGGTTCCATATGTAATTTCACTTATGTTCGAAACAGACTTATGTCTGTTGCAGTTATTTTATTGGTCTTGACGCAGCCGCTGGGCTAAAGCATTTTTAATTTATTAGTGTGT
This sequence comes from Schistocerca nitens, assembly GCF_023898315.1. Lineage (NCBI taxonomy): Eukaryota > Metazoa > Arthropoda > Insecta > Orthoptera > Acrididae > Schistocerca > Schistocerca nitens. Next base: position 603,806,835 of record NC_064614.1, on the reverse strand, counting down.
ATGACTTCCGAAGAAGGCTATATTATTATAGCTGAAACCATGGTCAAGGTTTAACATAAACATAATTTAGTGCAACTGTGGGCTGTTTTTCACTCGAGACAATTTCGTAACGGTTGCTGTTGTCGCTGCCATGATGAAAATAATGAATTGTTGTTCTCCTTTATAAACTACGTCTTGAGACTCATCGATCAGTACAACATGTGTACTTCAATTCATTCTGTTGCTCTTAAATTCATCGTATTACGAATATAAGTATTTATGGATGTGAATGACTAGTTTTTTTGTTTGCTGGGAAAGATATGCAAGATTATTAGGATATCTGTTGCTAGCTGTCATTGTTAAGAAAGATATATGTACATTAGGTCTTCACAGCTGTAGTAGTCACACGTCAACGTTTACGTATGTCATAGATAATTTACATGTAGATTACTTGCGGTTTCCGTCTTATAATGTATCGGAGATTGTGATAGTAGGAACATCTGTCATTTAGATAATTAACCAGAGACAGGAATTATTAATAGCACACAACTAGTGGTTAACATTCTTACGAAGTATATACGATTCCAACAGTATATTTACAGGAACAGCAAATTAGCATGACCATAAATTTCGTTTAACAAATGTAATACAAGCAATAATTTGATATCCTGCTTATAACTACAAACCACGTTTTAGCTGAACATAATGGTATGATTCGCTGTAAATGTTGCTGGTACCAATGAACTGTTT